>NC_068976.1:30252738-30563922 GCF_016808095.1 Vigna angularis
CGAACTCAACTCATTTTTGTGAAACGTAAGATATCTAATTTATTAATTTTGTTCTAGAAACTTCTAAAAATTTTACTTCTAAACACCAACATCTTCACTCATCCTTTGAAACTTAAACTCTAGTATTATATCTCCCTATCAAGGCTTTAACTAATTCTAATATCTTTCCTCAAACCCTCAGAATTAAGAAAGGAAAATCATCTATGGTAAAAGTCATGGTAGTTAGACACAATACTCTACTATCTAGACTTGGAGAAAATGGTAAGTATACCATTTAGACTCAATTCTTCATAGAGAAGACACAACAGACCCACGACACAAAGGTCATCCTAAGGACAAACTGCTCTGATACCATTAATGTAACATCCCAAATTCTCACATTAATGTAACATCCCCACTTTTCACATTAATGTAACATCCCCAAATTTTCACACTTGATAATTAACATTACATTTACGGTAACATTCCGTAATCTCACCCTTTAAAATTTCCTAGTTGATATAAGTCTATACATGTAAAAAGATTCTAATTATAATTCTTCTACTCCTCCCTTTCCTTGGTACTATGTGAGGCGACATTCCTTCATCTGCTCCCGTATAACGAATTATACGATCATCGCACATACCCAAACACAAAACAAACACAACAAGTAGGGTGAGCTAACATGCAACAAATCATTTATAAGACATGCATAATTACTTTGATACAAACATCATATAATAATTATGTCAGACACCCTCATACCATCGTACCACAATTCCTATTGAACACTCGTCCCACAATACCCAATAAACACCAAAATACCCAATAAACACCAAAATACCCAATGGACACTCATTCCATAATACCCAATAAACACTCATTGAACACTCGTCCCACAATACCCAATAAACACCAAAATACCCAATAAACACCAAAATACCCAATAGACACTCATTCCATAATACCCAATAAACACTCATTGAACACTCGTCCCACAATACCCAATAAACACCAAAATACCCAATAAACACCACTATACCCAATAGACACTCATTCCACAATACCCAATAGGCACTTATCCCAACGATATTCAATAGGCACTTATCCCAACGATATTCCATAGGCACTTATCCCAACGATATGTTGATGAGCGATACAACGGAAGGTTTTTCACTTGTGATGTCATTCTTAGTCCCCTCACTATGTCCAAAACCGGCACATAGACCAGGACATTCTGCCCTCCATACCATTCATAATGTTAGTCCCCTCACTATGTCCTAAACCGGCACATAGACCAGGACATTCTGCCCCCCATACCATTCACAAGGTTAGTCCCCTCACTATGTCCTAAACCGGCACATAGACCAGGACCTCCTGCCCCTCTCACCACATAATTCATCATTCTCTACTTGAGACTGAATGATTATTAGAGTATCAGGATAACCTCCAACTTCATGACCCTCAACATCAACATATACGCACATACCATGACATTACAGAATCTCTCCACGAAACTCATACCATGCTCACATTCCTTAACTCATATTATACCATTACGAAATCTACCCATAATCCTCATACACATACCATGACATTACAGAATCTCTCCGCGATACTCATACCATACTCACATTCCTCGACTCATATTATACCCTTACGACATTTCCCCGTAATACTCATACATGTTTAGATGCATAAATTCAAATCAAATAAACTTCAATCATTTCAGAAATCATACAAACTGAATATATTCCAACAAGATATATTACATGATAATTTAACAGTACATAATCTGTACACAAGATTTAAGTTAAAAACCTGTCGAGTAGACTTCTAGGAAAGAGAGGTGCGTCACAATGGACAACTTAAGTACCAAGTCTTTCCTTAGCCAAAGTGTTCCTCAACTAGTTTTTAACAAATTTCTTATTAACAGATTCAAAACAACAGCATATAATATTTACACCGAATATCAATATAGATAAACATACAGTAAGCATTAACAATATTCATACATAATTTCAAGACATGAATAGAAATAAAACAGTACTAAATCATAATATAAAAGCTTAGAAAAGTTAGCTCCCCTACCTCTATTCCAGACTTAATCTCCTGCTCCGAATTTGTTTCCCCCGAAACCTTTCAGAATCTCTACTCTTCTTGCAACTAAAAATTTCTCCCTAACTATTTCTTCTCTATTTCTCAAGCTCTCACTTGATTCCTCTTCTCTTGGTGCAAAATACCCTTCCCTCCCATGACTATTTATAGTAAAAAAAAATTTACTATTCCTTAATATTTTAATATTATTTATTATTTTAATATTATTTAAAAATAATATTTCAATCATTTTCTCACCAAATCTGATCCTAATTTCTACCTACTACTTACTTCCATGCTAAGGAATCCAAATGCTGAAAATTTATTTTTACTATTTACTATTCACTTTTACTATTCACTTTTTACTATTCACTTTTTACTATTCACTATTCAATTTTTACTATTCGATTTTCTAAAAAAATTACTAAATAAGTTATCAAAAATTTTAACTTCTCCTTATAAAATTACTATAATTTTATATCCAAAATTTATATTTTTCTATCCATTAAAATTATTATTACTAATAAAATACTAAAATTTAGTATAAATATTTTTCATGGGTCTTACATAAATAGGTATACAAAATAAAGAGGCACGCTGATGGGAGTATTGAACGATACAAGGCAAGGTTAGTAGCCAAAGGCTACACACAACAACAAGGTTTATATTACTTTGAGACTTTTTCACCTGTTGTCAAACTTACAACAGTAAGATTGGTTCTGGCTTTAGCAGCTTCCAAACATTGGTATTTACATCAACTAGATGTAACTAATGCCTTTTTACATGGGGATCTAGATGAAGAAGTATACATGTCTCTTCCTCTTGGTTATAAAACTGAAAAACCAGGACAAGTTTGCAAGTTGTTGAAGTCTTTATATGGACTCAAACAAGCCCTAGACAATGGAATTACAAGTTGACAACTACTTTACTCTCTTTGGGCTACATACAATCAAAATTAAATTATTCACTTTTTGTAGAAAGTGATTCTGCTCATATTACCATCTTACTTATTTATGTAGATGATATAGTTTTGGCAGGTGATGACATCCAGGAAATCCAAACTGTGAAGGCTCTATTGAATGCAAAGTTCAAGATTAAAGACTTAGGTCAACTCAAGTATTTTCTGGGCTTAGAAATTGGAAGATCTCAACATGGCATTAATTTGTCACAAAGGAAGTATGCTCTAGAGTTACTAGAAGATGCAGGATTGTTGGGATGTCAACCTGTTTCTACTCCCATACAGCCAGACACAAAATTTTCCAAGAAAGAAGGGAAACCCTATTTAGATGTGCAGGACTATAGAAGACTTCTTGGCAGGTTACTATATCTAACCAACACAAGACCAAATTTATGTTTCGCTGTTAGTACTCTTAGTCAATTTCTTTCTAATCCTTTGGAAGATTACTATGCAACAACAATAAGAATCCTGAGATATATCAAGAACAATCCAAGACAAGGATTATTCTTTCCCTCCAACACAGAACATGCTCTCAAGGCTTTTAGTGATTCTAATTGGGTTGCTTGCCCTGACATTAGAAGGTCTGTGACTGGTTTTAATGTGTTTTATGGTGCATCATTAATCAGCCGGAAATCCAAGAAGCAAGGTACTATATCTAGATCATCAACCGAAGTAGAATATAGAGCTTTAGCTTCCACAACATGTGAAATTCAATGGCTTCTGTATTTGCTCCATGATTTGAAACAGCCTCTACCACAACCAGTTCCTCTGTTTTGTGACAATCAATCTGCTATACAAATTGCACATAATCGAGCCATGCATGAAAGGACAAAGCATATTGAAATTGATTGCCATCTCATAAGAGATAAAGTTCAAGCTGGTGTAATTAAGCTCTTGTCCATTCCTACTTCAGCACAACTTGCAGACATTCATACTAAAGCTTTGCATCCAGTACAATTTCAATCTTTGTTGTCCAAGCTGAGCATTAAGGATATATATGTTACAGCTTAAGGGAGATATTAGATTTAATTTATTTTCCGTTCATATCTGTGCATTTATGTTCATATATTTATATTATATTTTTATATTTATATTCTGTTTATATATTGTTTCAAACAATTATATATATGTAAATTGTACTCTCTCCTGATTATGGAATAAGAAATACAATTCCTATCCTTTCTTTTCTCATAATATGGTATCAGAGCCATAGAGTCTATCCTAGCGAGTTCTAAGTGGGCATTCTATTCTTTTATTCCATCTGCTATCGGGCCGTTATCGAACCACCCAATTTCTACTATCACGCACGAGATGTCTATACCTCGGCGTGAAGGGGGTGTGTTGGAAGTCCCACATCGACTAGAGATAAGACCAAAATATAATATATAAGTGAGGTGCAAACCTCACTTTACAAGTCGGTTTTGTGGGGTTGAATTAGGCTTAAAACCCACCTTCTAACAGAGTAAGTCTTTAATATATAAATATTAATTATATTTTTATTTTCGTAGCTTTTATATAAAATTGAATTTTTTTCTCTATCTCAAATTTTAAATTATTTTTATCTTTAAATTATATTAATAAAGAGATGCAGTTTTCCTAATCAAGATGTTCAAGATTTATTATATCTATATCTATGTGTTGATATGTGTGCATCCACATGAACATATAATATATGTGATAATATTATTTGTCACGTCGATAGTGAAGATTAAATTTATTCAAACTTTATTGATGATAAAAATATTTAAAATTTAAGATAAAAATAAAATTTAATTTATATAAAAATTAAGAAATTAAAAGTATATTTAATCTTATTTTATTTATAAATTTACTGGATTTGTACTTGTGAAGCTATAGTAATATTGGATTACTGGCTATTTTCTGAACAATGTTTTCCCTCTTTTTGTTTCCGGCCAATTTGTATTCTACAGTGACGAAATATCTACTTCGTTAGTATTTCTCTCTGGTCATAAGCTTGATCAAAACCATTAAAAAAAAATTTGTGAATCAAAAAATAAAATAAAATCAGTAATCACACATAAACCTATGAATAAAATCCGTTATAAATATTAAAGGAATATCTTAAATAAATATTTTGAAGTACAAGCATTTTAATTATTCGTTATTTGAAGTAATATATAGAAGTATTTTAATTAACCGTTAACAAATTATTGGAATTTGATTTTGTACATTTCTATTTTTTATTTATTACCTGTGAAATTGAATTTTTTTTATAAAAGATATTTTTTTTTAACTTTTACTTTCTTATGTAAGACACTTCAATTTTTTTTAGAAATAAAAAATAATTTTCATTAATATTATATTATACAAACTTATTTGAATTGTACCATTTTAAAATAATTTTATTTAAAATAAAAAAGATAAAAATAAAAAATATTTTCAAATATCACAATTTTAAGAAAAAAAATTCAGATATTTTTTTAGGTACCTAGACCTCCTTTCTCTCACCTCAGCATCCCTTTCTCTCTCTTTTTTACTTAAATATATTTCTGCTACAATTTTATGTAGATATGATCTCTTTTATAATTTGATCACACACAAATTAGTTGAATAACATAGGACATTTTCAATAATTCAAATTTTCAAACAGAGTAAATTCTTATTTACTCTAAAGATTCTTCATTTTCTTCCTTTTTTTGTTTGGATTTATCATCAAATTTTTTGAGATTTTGTTATATTGGAATACTTTGTTTTAGGTGCCTAAATTTTGAATAATTATTCAGATTGAGTTGAAAATTTTTAAAGTAAGGAATTATAGATAAGAAAAGTTATTTATTTTTTTAACATAAACTTTTACTATAAATTATAAGGTTTTGTTAGAAGGTTAATGTTTTGATTTTTGTGTATGGATTATATTTTGTTTGAAATTAAATGAGAATGTTTTTTATATTCTTTTTATTAAATGAGATTACGAGAGAAATGAATAGTTTTTTCTATCGCAAGAGAAAGTTCAGGTTTAGAAACGTGGGCGAAAGGGAAGTTGGAGCAGGAGATGATGTCAAATGATTAGTAGAGTGAGTCACAATTGGAGTTTGAATCTATTTGTGGTATTCAAGCAAAGGACGTTGAGGAGAAGTAATCATCTGATCCAAAACAGGCGAGACTTCTGAAGGTTCGACTATAATATTGACATTCAATATAATGGAAGTGTAAAAAGGGATAGTCTAAAAAAAAAGGTAACATCAACAAAAGCTATATAACGCTGAAGTTGAGGAAAAAAACAATGATAGCCCTTTCGAAGGCATGAGTAACTAAGGAAAATACATTTGAGTGATTTGGTAGAAAGTTTATCTTTACTCAGATTAAGGTCATGGACAAAGCATGTGCAACCAAAGACACAAAGAGGAATGGAGAAAATATCTTGTGTTGGATATAAGAGAGAGTGAGGAATCTGATTATTAAGGACTGAGGAAGACATGTGGTAGATCGGATAACATGTTATTAGAATGACATCTCCCCATATGCGAAAAGGAATATTGTGGTGAAGAAGAAGGATACAAGCAATTTCAACCAAGTGTCGATTCTTTCTTTCAGCGACACCATTCTATTGGGGTGTGTGAGAGAAAGATGTTTGATTGAGAATACCCTATGAACTTAGAAAAGACTGAAATTGGGAAGACATAATTCACGAGCACTGTCAGTGCGTAAAATGTTATTAGAGGTGTCAAATTGAGTTTGATATTTAGTCGAGAAACTTTAGAATATAGAAAGAACATCATAATGATTTTTCGTTAAAAATAACTAAGTACATCGGGAAAAATCATCGATGAAAGTAATAAAGTAAGAAAAACTCAAAGTAGAACTAATACAACTAGAACCCAAAATATCATAGGGAACTAAGGCAAAAGGTGATAAAACACTTTTATTAACTTGAGTACCATATGTATGACGAGTGTGTTCTTCTGAAGACTCACATTGAAAAGACAAATTGTGAGACAAATTGGGAAGCATGAGACACATTTTGACAGGACTAGTATGACCTATGTGTTGATGCTCAAGAGTTTAAGACACAATGAAAATACAAGCAACTGATTGTGACAGATATTATAATCCTTGAGACTATAGTCCTACTCAAATCGTCTGTCTGATACACCGATCATGAACAAGAACAAAATTATTAACCAAAACGATAGAGTAATTTTTTGTGCGAGTGAACTTGCTTATGGAGATTAGATTAAAAGAACAGTCGAATAAAATCTAGGGTAAGATTAGAAGAAGGTCATGTTTGACCAAAGCCATGAACTTTTAATTGAGTCATTTTCCATGATAATAAAGGGTAAAGAATCCAAATAAGTCAGTTGAGAGAAAAAGAGACTTGTTACTGAACATATAGTTAGAGACACTAGAATAAACCAAAAGTATGATCTAAAAAAAATATATGATCAAATCAACGAGCAAGTTCGAATGAGGTAAAAATGTAAAATAAAAGCAAGTAGAATGAATTTCTAATTAATAAAAATTACTTAAGAACTGAAAATATAACATATAGAAAGTGATAAAGTTATAAATGTGTATACAAAATATGTATCACACAACATAACATGTATAAATGTGTTGCTTGAGTTTTATTGAATTTATTTTGATCTAATACTCAATATTCTTGAGTTCGGTTATCAATCTAAGTATTATATTGGATTAAATGATATTAATGTTTGGTGAGAGATAATTAATACATAATATTATTTGAGAAGACGTTAAGACGACGTTAAATGATATTCTATTTGTTCAATATCCTATAAATGTCTTTATGACTTTTATATGGTGGTGTTTGATGAAATTAAATTGTTTTTGGATTGTTAATCAAAATGCTTCTTTTATATACGCCTTGCTTGTGTTAATTTTTTTCAATAGTTTACCCTTATGTATTGTTTATATTATGTATTGTTTATATTATGATATGTTATAATAGTATGTTATACATAAACATATATAAATATAAACAATGGTGGAGCTTAGTTATTCCACAAGAAGTCTTGGAACCCCTCCTTAATTTATTTTTCCATTTACTTATTAAAATATATAATATATTTTCATTGTTTTAAAATATAAGTCTTAAAAAAATTGATTTAATTATAGTAAAACTTAATTAATTATTGAATTTAAAAACATCAAGAAAGATAATAATATTTATCATAACCTTTTTACTTACTTGTTCACTTACTATTAATTAATAATTTTGTAACTTTCTTGCTAATATACCATATTCAATAGAATATTAGTTTAAAATTTTCAATCTCAGTATTTTATTGGTAATACTCTTAATTATTCAAATTTGATAAATTTATCGATCATCTTTGAACTATATAAATCTTTAACAAGAGTAGGAACTACATTTTAATTTAACAAAAAGAATTCTTTTTTGTCAAACAAGATTGTGAAATAAAATAGAAGACAAATTTATTGCACATAATATATTATTTGTATTGAAAAAGATATAATTGAAAAGTTTAGTTTTAACTTATATAGATGAGTTCATTAAATTAAAAGAACAAAAAAGAAATATATTAGATATATGCATTTCTGTTATAATTATAATTATATTAAATTATATATTCATTTGTTGTATTAGTGGTAATGATAATATATATAATTTTAAGTATATTATTTTAACTTCAAAATTAATGCTCAAGATTTGCCATTAAATATAAATGCAAAACCAACATTTAAAAAAATATTAGAGATTTTACTTTTTATATATATATATATATATATATATATATATATATATATATATATGAAAACATGTCAAATCAAGTATGGATAATGTTTATATCTGTAGGTATTTATTAATATCCACAAATATTTAGAAAATGATATCTTATAAATTTATAAAATAAAAAGTAAATAAAATTACTAAAAGGAATATAAAATATAATATAAATTAAATTAAACATAAATATAAATTTAATTTTAATTAAATTTATATTAATAGAAAATATTTAATTTTAATTTTAATTATATATAACTTAATAAAATATAAATTAAAATTTTTTATTTTTATTTTTTCAGATAATAGATACTTATGAGTATGGATAGTGTGATACATATACCCGACCTGTTTATACCGCTATCCGTAGATAATAAATACTGTGGATACCAATTATTCATCGTGAATTTTATTTGTAAATATCTGTAAATATGGATATTTTTGCATATATATATATATATATATATATATATATTTGTATGTTTAAGTTATATTTCAAAGCACTAAAGTTTTTATATAAATTATTTGATGAGTTTATAGTGAAATAAATAGGGTTATGAGAATGTTATGTTAAGTAGACTTTATGCATACTTACCTCAATTCAATGTGACCTAAACCATATGACTAATAAGTGTATGGTTAGTCTTTTTTATACTTCACGATTCAAATTGTGTTTCACAAATTTTTTTGAAATGATATATATTCTTGATTGTTGAAACAACACTCTCCAAAGATCTTTACCCTATACTACTCTTCATGCTTCAATCTTGAATCTTTCACAGGTCCATAAGTCTTCAATATTGTTATTTTCCAAGTGTAATTAATGAGAGGTTGTGTTTACAGAAAACACTCTAACGTTCAAGTCAACCAAACACGTTAGGTAGTAATAAATGTTGTAATAATGTAATTTATGTATCTCGTAAAACATATTATTTAAACTACTATTTATGACCCTTACATTTGAATGGATTGACCTAACTACCTTGATCTTTTATTTTTAATTTAATAATAATTTATTAATATCAACCGCCGCCTGATCAATGTAGTTCCTTTCGTGTCGAATACACTTGAACTAAGTACATGTCAGTTTAAGAAATTGAGAGGTACTTAAACAAATATAATACTTAAATGATTGAAATGTGCTCGGAACATGTATATGATATAATATATATTGTTTCGGTAAGGATTTTGTGAGACCGAGACACTAACATTTGACTTGTGTGCTCCGCTTATATGCTTCCAATTTAGACTGATCGGTCCTTTTCCGTATTGGCCGCTCGGTGAACTTCAGTCTTGACTGCTCGGTCACCCTCGTGCAAAAGGGGGGAGGTACCTGCAAAAGGCACTCCGGCGCTCAAGTTAGGAGCACTTTTATGAATTGTTTGTTACAGTTAAATATTTAAGTCTTGATCCGACATAAGCAGCGCATAATGGAGTATGAGTTGAACCTGTGTTTACCTCAAACCTAAACCCTATTTATAGAGTTTAAAGGAATCTGACCCATTAATTTACCTCTTAATAGTCATCAATGCAAACCTTAACTGTCTAGCCGTTACCACATTTATTTGTGCATTAACTCTGTTCAACAGTTGTCGGGAACGAACGACTGAGAAGCTTTTTCCCGCTAACCGTTCAGTTCCTCAGAGTCGTATGTCATCTTTACCGATAGGTTGGCTATGAGCCCATAGTAACATATATGAAGATTAACAAACTTTAATTAGTTGATAACATCATACTAAATTAAATTATAGACTATGTATTAGTATCATTTATCTATTTAACTTAGTAGCCATCGTTTTAGTGAAGGAAGTTACGTGTTAACAGAATTATAATTTAAGAACTCATTTACATTAAAACATTATTTAAAAACATATTAATTATTAGTTATAATTTTCAAGGATCTATTTAAATATTTTCTCAAAAGTTAGTAATATTTGTTAGATTTTGTTAAGAGAAGAAAATGTTAAGATTTGACTGATATCATGGAAAAGGCTGGTGATAACTTAAAAAATAGTTGTAAAAATTTAATGTATAATTTTCGTCCAGACAAATTTGAAACAATTAACGTTGTTGGTTTGAAAAACTCTAGTGCTATATAAGTCGACAAGCAGAAGGTCTGGCAAGAAAGAAGAGTGGAATAATAGAATGTGTTGATGTAAGAAGAAGAGAAGGTTTTTCTAAAGCTAAGTGAAGGATTGACAATGGTGTGGCGTAGAAATGATCCTGTGTCTTACTCATGATGGGTTGGCAAAGGTCGTAAGCCATTTTCTGCTAGAACAGGGAGGTTGTCTTGTCTATTTGTTAATAATCATAATGGAGACTAATCTAAATATCACTTTAATAAATTTTCAAAAGCTTAAGTTTAACTTAGATTGACCCAAAAATAAAAACCATTTTTATGAAATAAGCTTTTATGTGAAATATTATAATCAAACATCAAAAGAGAAAGAGAGAAGAGAATAGTGAAAATTCAATAAAAATATGGCTAATAACACATTGTATACAATACTATGATGTAGGGATGATATAACCATAGTCATTTGTGCTATATTGTTGTTAAACTCGGTGATTAAAAGGAGACTTGCATATATAGAAGACAAAGGTAACTAAAACAAGAAAAAACTGTAATAAAAAAGAAAAAGTCTTTTATCAAATGTTACACTTTTCAACATCTTTCTATTAAATCACATTTTTTAAAACTAGTTGTTAGATTCGATTTTTCAAATTCTATATTATTTATATCTCATTTATATACAACAAAGTTAATATAATGTATGTTTTTTAAATTTATTAAAATTAAATTCTTTTATTTAAATATATTGAAATACAAATTATTTTTTTATAAAACTTATGTGAATAATTTAATTGTTGCAAAATAATATATATATATATATATATATAATAAATTCAATCAAATAATTTATTACTCTTTCAAACTTTACTTATTATATTAATTTTTTTATATAATATTAAAATTTATATATTATTTTTTTATACGAATAGGAAAGGAAACTTTCTTATTTTTTATATAATTAAAATGTATAATAAGTAAATATATTAAGTATATGTTATATTGCAATTAAATATTATGATAAAAAGATAAACTATATTTTAAATTTCCAATTAAATTGTGATATAAATTACTTTTATCTATTGTCAATTCTCTAAAAAAATTATTAAAAGTTAATGTTGATATAAGTAGTATTTGTTTTTTAAATATAAAAATAAAATAACATATTGCTCACAAATTATTATTATTGTCTTTGTTTATACTAAAAAACGAACAAAGTATATATTATTGAATCACAAATACTAATTCTTTGAAAAATAATAAAAAATATACATATTATAGTAAGTTCTGTCTTTGTTTCTCTTAACATCGTTTTTTTTTTCAGAGTTAGAATATAGACTAAGTCGCAGTCAATATATTTCAAAGGTTGATATAACTTGCTAGAAAGTGTGTTCCAAAGATTTTGCAACCCTAAAATTGAGTGTATAATGTTGTTTGTAAAAAAAGAAAAAGATGAAGATAATGAGGAAATGATGTTAATTTAGATGAACTCTTGTCACTTTGGAAGAAGGTTGAATATCATTATCCCTTATCTACTTGCCAAATGTATCATTAAACCTCACATCTCAAACCCAACATGTGCTTGTTTTTTAAGTAATCACATTCTTTTTTCATTCCCTATTTCCTTACTCATTCTATGACAATGATTCACTCACAACTTATGATTTCAACCCAAATTAGCAAACATGACTTCATCTTTTTTAACTTACATTCATATAACTTTGGTCCACATGGCACTCACACAACTCATACTAATCAAGAGTTTAATACTCTTAATTGTAATTATTCTTATATATAGAAGGCCAGCATATATAATGTTTATTGTTTATGTCTTGTGCAGGCCTTAATTAGGTAGGAGAAAGAAAATCTAAGAAAGCTCTTCATAGATACTCCAATCAAATGATACAAATATGAAGTTGTGTTTAATTGTTTTTCTTCTAGTTTAAGGATTTGGATGTGAAATTTGATAGGGACGTTACAAATTTAAGTTTATTACATGTTTGGCTTATTATATATCTATACTATTGTTTAGGCTTTTCATTATATAAAATTTAAGCTCATTGTTTGCCTTATTTTATGTAATATGAATTGGTCTGTGTGTAGTTAAGTCAACGGTTGTAGATTGTAGAAAAACTGGTTCAAGTTATTTTCAGGTGGATTGGGTGTGGGATGGTGATTTATTCAAACTTTAACCCAAACACTACATATAAACTAAAAAATTATCTAGTAGGCTATTGTATTAAATATTTATATAGATAATATAGTCTTTTTTTAGGTCAGAATTCCATTATCAGTAAATCGGATTTTTAACTGTGATTAGAAGAAAATTGGTTAAAAAATAAGTCGGAATTTAGTTCTTCAAAAACCCAATTCTGAACTTTATTATTTTCTGTATTTTTTTCTAGAAGTCTCTTTCTTTTTCTTAAATGAAAAATTATAAGATTAAAATTTTCGGTTAATTTTTTTTTGAGAAACTGATCAATTCTGTAAGAAAAAGAAAATCATTCTATCTGTGTAAATATTTGACTCAGCATATTATCTAAGTAAATTGGTGAATTGTAAATCTAAGTGTATTATTTGAGTGAAATAATCTTGATTTATTGAGGCAAAAATGCTAAATATTTTAAGTTAAATATTTATATATATTTGAGTGAAAGTATAAAATTATGTTTCATTTTTATTGTTGTAAAATTACGATATTATATCTCTTTAATATTATTTTATGTATTAATTAATTACTATAATTATTCTATTAGTATAGGTCATCTATAATTAAATCATTAAATTTTGTTGTTTTCGTTCATTTATATTTAAAATAATTGGCTTTAACTAGCTTCTATCTTAGTTCAATTCAAGTGACTAAAGTGATTAGACTAAAGTGGTTAAATTTTAACAGCTAAGTGTTGCACACACAAATGTGTTGATACGCCATCACAACACAACTATATAAAGGTAATTTAATGAAAGAAAAAAATAACACTGAAATATAAATAAAATCTAATTTGTTTGGATTAAAAAAAAAGGAAAAAGTAAAATGAAAGTTATGTAAAAAATTCAGTTAATGTTTTGAGAAATTCAAACGTAGGAATATTTATGTAAACAAAAATGCAGTTCAACATCAATTTAGTATCAACCCGACATTAGCCTGATTCGTTTTTGACAAATCAAAGTCGGGTCGAGCTTTATAGAACCAAATTGATTCGTTTTATCTCTTTAAAAAGGTATCTAAATTTCAATTAACTAGATTTATGTTTGATAAGTTAATATAATTTTATTATTTTAAATAATAAACTTAAATTCATCTATCAACAATAGTGAACCACCTAAAAGTAATTTTATATGGAAAGAAAATCATTATTGCGAATTATAAAACGTAAAGATAATGAGAACGAATTGTAATCATAGAAAAAATAATGTGCATCGGAATCTTCTAAGAAATAGTGCCGTCAAAATAGGTTGAAACGTAAGCTAACCTGGCTCACCACGGGTTTGGGTTGGGTTGAAAAACAATACAAAATTTTTGATGCGAGTCAATTTTGACCCGGCTCACACGGGTTGAACCCGTGGTGGGTCGGGTTGGCTCACCAACCCACCTATTTTTTTTAATTAAATTAAATTAATTATTTAAATCCTATTTTTTTATTGAAATCAAATTAATTAAATTAATTATTTAAAATGTACAACCTTTATCCTTCTGCAAATAAAACCTTAAGATTATAGATGGGATAATATTATAGATGGAGATAAAAAAGAAGATGCTTCAAGAGCATAATATTGTGGATTTATCCATTCAGGACTCTAATTTAATAGATGAATAATATTATAGATTGGATAATTTAGGAATATATCATTTGTTTTATCTTGTTTTTAGACCTATCAAGCATGACCGTTTTATCTTGTGCTATATAGTTTTGTTAACGACTATATGTAGTTTCTTAGTCAAACGGTTGTGTATGTCTCATTAAATTAAATTGACAAATTTGTATGCTTGATAGCTTAGATATATATAACAATATATTTCTTTTGTTTCATTTTCTTTTATATCAATTGGTCCAATTATTACTGTTTCAATTTGATCAATCAAAGTAACATGTTATAAGAATATGAAAAGAAGAGAGTAAAAAAAGTTAATTAAGTGAGCCAATGAGCCAACCCGTTTAACCCACCAACCTGTGGTGGGTCGGATCGGATTCAAATTTTTTTAGCTCGTTAATAAATGAACCGAGTTGGATTGGCTCACTAAATGACCAACCCGTGGTGGGTCGGGTCAGGTCAGGCCGGTTTACCCGTTTTGACAGCTCTACTAAGAAATAAAAAACAAGGAAGATAATGTGCAAGCATAATTTCAATTATATTAATCCAAATTAAAATATATATATTAAAAAATATACAAAAAAATTCATAACTATTCAAAAGAAAACTTCCAAATTTCTATAAAGTTTTATTCAATTTTCTTAATTATTTTTGATGAATCCTTTAAAAGAATCTAATGAATATTCAGGTTTAAAATGTTTGAACTTTGTTACAATATCAAAATATCAACATTAATTTTATTGAAATATATTAACATTGCTGTGGAGTTGAGGTTGTGGTCTTCTAACTTAAATTTATATATATATATATATATATATATATATATATATATATATATATATATATAAAATAAACAAAAGAGTCATAATTATTCGAAAAAACTTTCAAAATTCTATAATTTTTTTCTCAATTTACTTAATTTTTTTTTTGGTGAATCCTTTAAAAAAATATATTAATGAATATTCAGGTTTAAAATGTTTTAACCTTGTTCAATATTAAAATATCAACGTAAATTTGATTTAAGTATATTAACATTGCTGTGGAGTTGAGGTTGCGGTCTTCTAACTCAACGTCTGCTTGTAGCATTTTTATCCTTTTAATGTTGTTGATGATCTTGATTAACTCATGTTGTCAAACGTTATTAACATTATTCACATTCGATTTTCTAATTGACCTTCCTTGACGCCTTGATAAGAAAAGAAACTCATAAAAGTATTTTTCTAAATATATAATTAATAAAATCAAATCTTATTGACAACCTTTTTAAATTAGCATAGATCTAGTTATTTATATTTATATTTGTGTAGGGAAGAGTATAATATTTTATATTTATTCCATATAAGTTACTTTTTTAATATATAAATAAATTATATCTTTATTTCTATAAGTTACATTTTTCAGCATATAAATAAATTACATTTTTATTTCTAATTCATATTAACATTATGACAACTTTGATTATAGGACATTTGTCACTTACAAGACGCAACCATTTTTTTGACTTAATATGAAAATAAAATGTTTTAATATGTGTCTTCTACATGCATGAAAATAATATGTTCAACAACACATTATAGTTTGTGATAAAATTTTAGTGGTTTATATAATGCGGTTCGACCATGAATCAATTACATAAGAGATTTAACATTATTTTCAATTAAAAATTTTAATAATATGTTTGGATAACATATTTTAAGAGAATTTTTTTTAAAATTTGAAATGCTTTATGAAAAATATGTTATTTGGATAGAGAATTTTGAAAAAAAAATTTGAAATTCTAGAATTTTATTAGAGTAATTGATTTACTTTAAATTAAATAATTTTAAATTTCATTTTAAAAGTATGAATTTAAAATTTTTCACATTCTTAAATTCATATTTGGATTTTTGTAGTTAGGATTAACCTAAGTTTGGATCGATTTGACTCAATATGATGTGTGATTAACTTAATTTAGTTTGATATAACCTCAATTCAATATCTCAGTCCAACATTAGTTCAACTCAATTTGGTCAAATCTAAACAAGTTTGTCTCGGTTCCACCTACATCTAATGTGATGTGGACTCACCCTAATTAAATTCAACCAAATTTGATTTGATTCGATATGGGCCAAGCCCAACTCAATTAGTGTGATTCCACCTCAACTCAGCTTGACTTGAGCTTAAGTTGACTCGACTCAATTAGCCTGATTAAACTCGGTTCGATCTAAGTCCAAATTGACTTGATTGTACCAACTTGGGTCGATTTAGTTTGACTAAGCCCAAACATACTCAAGTCAACATATATCAATTTTAACTCAATCCAACTTGGGTAGAATTAACTTAACCGTTCCAAGATGATTCAACTTGACTTAGGTCTAGATTGACTCAACTCAACCAAATCTTGACTGATTTAATTCAACTAAATCTGAATCAAATAAGCTCAACCTATAGCTAAAGTTAACTCAAATCGAATTGATTCGAGTTGTCTTAACTTAACTAACTTAGAATGTCTAAACCGAATGAAGTCTAACATGACTGGCTCAAACTCGATCATGCATAAAAAAAAATAATATAATATGGTTTATGTTAGAATTTTAGTATTATATAAAGAGTTTTTAACAAGAATCAATGAAGACTTTATCTCTTCCCATCAAAACCTTTGAGGGATTGTAAGCCTTTTTTCTTCGTATATTATCTCATCTTTACATTGCATTACTCTACACTTCACATTTAAATTTCTCGTAATTAGATTTGTAATTTCTTTTATGTATTACTTATCTTACTCATATTTATTAATATAAAAAATCCTAACTTCACACTTAAATTCTCCATTATCTTCCTCTCAAGTAAATCTGGACACATTATAAACTTTTATTTCACCTTAAAAGTGTTTTATCTATGAATCGTTTATTCATATAAACTTTTCATAAATAATGTCAATTGTTAAATTTTTAACGATAACATATTCCACAATACAAAAAGAAAAATAAAATAACAAATAACAAATAACAATTAGGATAAAATGTCTTACTTTTTATATTATAATAATTTTGTTTATTAGACGGTTGGTCGAACTAACAAACCGGTGACTAAACCCTTTAATCGGTTCAACCTAAGTAGACTTTATTGTAGCCATCCAGTCTATGAAATTTAATTTAAGCATTTGTCTGCAGCTCCGAATCACTGCAAACCAATATCGTAGGATGCTGACAAGTAATTAAAAAAATTACATGATGCATATTTAGCATTATAATGAATTAAAAAACACTAACAAATCTTTTTTAACATCAATGGCTAATTAGCTAATGACAGGATTTGGACGTTTTACTTGAAAAAAAAATGTATTAATAATTGTCATAAAAAGTAGATGTTAATTATATTAGATAAACATTACTACTATTATTGTGAGCATGGTGCTGTTGTATATATATAGATACCACACTCATTCTCTCTCTAAGTCCCTTCTCTTTCTCTTGACCAGAACGGTGAATAATTTCCTTCATCATCTCACATGGCACTATTCTCTCCGTTGAAGTTATTGCCGGCGGTGCTGGCTCTGTTTCTGGCGGTGAGCCAGAAACAGAGTCTCTGTTCGACGCTCGAGAGCGAAGGTAAATAACGGTGGTTACAGAAACGACGGCGCTGAGTGGTTGTTTTTTGTTGAGCGAGTTTTCGGTGATCGGAAGTGGAGGTTTTGGTTAAGTTTACGAAACGGCGTGTCGTTTTGCTGGCGCAGGTTTGGCGCTGCTGGCGTTGAAGGAGAGTGTGGTGACAGACCCGCAGGGGGCTTTATCAAGCTGGAGTGGCGAAAATGGAGACGTTATGGATCCATGCTCGTGGTTCGGTGTGGAGTGCTCTTCTCACGGTAATGTCGTGACCTTGTAAGTAACCTCTCTTCTCTCACGTTTGTAAAAGAAAATAAAAACAATTATGGATTATTAATTTTCCTAATAATTATTTTAAAAGTTGTAATTAAAATTGAATTAGTTAATGTAGCAAATTCACTCGCAATGCCATTACAATTTCCAATGTGAAATAAATCTGATTTTGTTAAAAACTTTTCGTCTATTTTGAAAATGACTGTTAGATAATTCTGAAAGTAGGATAGTTTATAGAATTCTTTTGCTCTGGATGCGATGATCAAATATTTCATTTGAAACCAAAATAGTAATTTCATTTTTATCTTTGGGAATGATAAGTGGTAAAATGATAATAAATAAAATCGATGAGAGAATTAGAGGAGGTGTCAGTAATCTGAAGTGTGACATGAAACTTGCGTTTGGATTTATTAAACATGAAATTGAATAGTTTGGTAACTTTGTGTTTGCCACTGTTTTAAGCTCTCTGTTTTATAATGAAGAGAAGGGGTCCATTAGCCTTTGATTTTGGTATTAAATTGGCCGGCAGAGAAACCTGGTCTTCTTGTAGTGGTAGAAGCTGTTGTTCTTCTGTTAATGAAAATGGAAAATGATATACAAGATCTTCTTAGCTCAATAACTGCAACTTCTATTCTTTATAAACCTCTTTCAAAATTTCCTGCCACCTGTTGTGAGGAAAATGACATAATTAGTAAAAGGAATTTATATATAACGCGTTCAGGAATTTAAAAGCAACTAAAGAGGAGAAAGAAAAATTAACAATGATTAGTAAATATTATTTTATTGGTTGAAGTTTTGTAAGTTGATTTCTTCATGCGACAAATAAGTAAATAATTATACTTTAAGGTAATTTAAAAAATATGAACAAAAATAAAGTAAAAGACTTTATTATTTATTATTAATAAGTATAAAATTAAATGTTTATTTATTTCATGATTAAGTAATTCATTCTTTTAACTTTCATTTATATTACACTTTAAGGTAATTTTAAAAAAATATGTACAAAAATAAAGTAAACGACTTTATTATTTATTATTAATAAATATAAAATTAAATGTTCATTTATTTCATTCATTCTTTTAACTTTCACTTATATATTATGTTATTATACTATAATTATATAAAATAATTTAAAAAGATAATGTTATTATTTTGGGTATGGGTTATGACCAGAATACTCTATTTTACATTTTTTTTATCCAATTTCTAATGTTGTCTCTAAAGTTGGAGTTATTCTATTCTCCAAATCATTATAACTTTTAATCACTTATCTTCTTAGTTGTATATAGTTGTATTTATAAATTTTGATATAAATTGATAATTAACACAAGTCTAACCATGACTCAATAAGAAATAAATATACTTTGTTTATAAATTTGATCATTAATGACATTAAATTTTTTTTTATCAAAAGGCCAGTTTCAAAACCTCACCAACCAATTGGTAGGAGGTAAAGGAGATGAAATGCTATGACACAATCTCTAAAATAAATCATTCGGTCAATAATTAACTAGACTATCATACAATAAAATTATTATTCACAAAAGTTATCAAGTTTAATTTGCTTTTATTAATCCTTCATCTTTGATATATCTTCCTCTCTTATCATTCAAGCTTAAAAATATTTAAAGAATGTACATTTATCATTTACTTTTTTTTATTTTTCTTTTATAATGAAACTATGAGTTAAGAGTAGAATCAATTATTTAAAAATTAAAATTTATTTAATAATTATAAAACATTAAAAATCATATCAGTACTTTTTTTGTATGTTAAAGAATATATAATAACAAACATATTTACATAAAAGACAATTTTAAATATATTTAAGTACTAAATATTACAATAACAATTATTAATTTTACCAAGGAATTTTGATACATTTACTATAACATCATATACATCATACTTCTTTCAATAGTAACTTTTATTAATTATATTTCTTTTAATAAAAAAATGCTATTGGTTATGGCATAAAAATATATTAAATTGAAATAAAATATATTACTTCCAAATATTTGAATATTAAGTCATTTTATTGAAGAAAGATTTATTTATAATTTTTTAAATTGTAACAAAATTATAAAAGAAAAATAACTATTAGGAACAGCTATATATGACACTGATATTTTATATAAAATAAAAAATATAATTATCTGTTAAAAAATAGAATGTTTACAAAAAAAAAATAGTTAAAATAATTATTTATGTGAATTAATTTCTTATCTAAAATTATTACATTTGTGTGTAAAAAATAAAAAAGTCAGGGGGCCCTTGGTTGTTCGGTATCTAACCTGTAAAAATTTACTTTGATTTTAATTTTAATATTCTAAAATTAGTAATTTTATATATTTTTTATAATAGAATAGAATTCATTTTGTAAAATGTTATAAGATGATATGAATGTCAGTTCTCAAAGTGAATAAAAATTTACAAAAATCAAAGTTTGAGTTATTTATTTATTTGTAAATTCAAGGTCTAAAATGAAAAATATGGCTTGCTACCTTTCAAAATACTTTGTCAATGCTGAACCTAATAATTTTATTGTATTTGATTAAGTATACCTGTTTGGTCGGATTTGGTATTTTACTGAAAAACAGTATTTACTTCAAAATGAAGTATAATGAGTTAGTGTTAACAAGGCAACCTATCAAAAATTAAAATATTTTTTAATAATTACATATTTATTGTTCATATGCCTGTAATATTCTTGAATTATTTTTTCTGTTTATTTCTTCTAGTTTTCCAATTGACTGAATGATATTTTACTTCTTACATGCAATAATTTGGAGAAGAGAGACATCGGTCAAGGAAATTTTATAAGTATACTATATTTGTATATAAAGAAAAATAAAATGTTGCATGATTTTTTTTAAGGATAACAAACTCTATAGTTCTCTAATTAAAAATAGCCTTATTATAGTTTTAAAACGATTATTTAGATCCATGTAGTTTTCATAATTGCAAAATTTCATATTTCTTTATGAACATGCATGAAATTATTTACAATAAAATGAATAAATAAATAATTAAATAAAGAACAAAAAACACCTTTTTAAAAGTGTAGGGGTGAGGTCAATATTAACCAAAAACAAAGAAATTTAAATCACATTTTTCTACCATTAGTGCGCGATAAAACATACAATTAATACTGGTGACGAATATTCAACTTGCAGGAATTTGAAAGACCTTTGTCTTGAAGGAACACTAGCACCAGAAGTTGGAATGCTGGCTCACATAAAATCAATGTAAGATGCTGCTCATGCCAATGCTTGTTTTAGAAATAAGAATTCCTCGACCAACTTTGTACACTTTGTATTCTCCGCAGCATTTTGCGCAACAATTCTTTTTTTGGAGAAATTCCTGAGGAGATCATATACTTACAGGAGTTGGAAGTCCTTGACTTGGGACATAACAACTTCAGTGGATCACTTCCATTTGACCATGGCAATATGCCATCCCTGACCACTCTGTAAGTTAAGCCTTTCATGCCAAATATTTTCTTTCTGTCTTGTTCTTTGGTTGACTAATACTGCCAAATTTATACTACAGCCTATTGGACAACAATTACCATCTGACCAACTTAACTCCAGAGCTGTATAAGCTCAAGATGAATTCTGAATTTCGTGCTAATGAAGAACAACTTACCGGTGCCACCACTACTAGAGAAGCATATGTTGGCAGATGTAGTTTATGGTAAGCATATAATGATGGATTTTACAAAACAAATTTCTGAGTTATCAATTTTAGAATTTGTATTAGATGAACATCTTCCTCAGTAAATGGCTGAATGACAACTTTTTTACCCTAAGGTAGCCCTACAATGAAAATAATCATCAGACCAATATTGCTAAAAGCGTGCTTATTCATTGTAAAGTTCATCTACAGTTCAAATTTGAAATTATTTGCTTGTGACAATTTTGTCTAAGGCACCTTGGCCAACATGGGGATAGAGCAGACCGGAGGCAACTTCTCAAAGTAGCAAATGTTGCTAGTACACCCAAAATTCAAAGGCATGTTAACCAAGGGATACTTAAACAATTAGCATCGCATTTCCCTTTTGCATTACCACCAAATTTTGAACCTTTCTCATCACCACCATCACTTTCACCGTCAGAAAGTCCCTCATATTCGCCATCACCTTCTCCCTCAGATAGTTTTTTCACTCCTTCTCCCTCTCCTTCGCCTGTAGTGTTACTAACTCCAGACGTATCACCACCAATAAACACTCCTCTCACTGTACCTACACCACCAGTTAATTGGGTTCCAGCACCTAGCCCTTCTCCATTTTCTACCCAAGGGAACACGTACAATTCCAATCAAATACATCACTCGGCGATAATCTGGTCTGCGGTTGGGGGTTTCTCTTTATTGATTTTGATGTCAGCCATTACTTTTGCTTGCTTCCGAAGTAGGAAGGTTGTGACTGTTAAACCTTGGTCCACAGGATTGAGTGGCCAGCTGCAGAAAGCCTTTGTAAAAGGTAATTTATGTTTGCTATAGGTCATTCTGCATCTTATGTACTGCATAAAGATTAAGAATAAATTCAATTTCAAAATGCATTGTGAATTCAAAGAATGAAGTTAGTTTTTTAGAACTATTTCTTTAGCTCGGATTGAGTTAACTCATTATTATGCGTTATTAAGGTGTGCCAAGTCTCAAACGAGGAGAAATTGAAGCAGCTTGTGAATATTTCAGCAACATTATCGGTTCGCTTCCTGATGGAACTGTGTATAAGGGGACTCTCTCCAGTGGAGTCGAGATAGCTGTAGCATCCTCTGCTGTGAACACAGCTCAAAAATGGTCAAAAAGCATGGAAGCTCAATTTCGAAATAAGGTATGCTCTCAACAACTGTAGCAAATGCATCACATTTATCATCCAAGTCCTACTTATTTTTGCATGATTGCAGATAGCAACATTATCTAGAGTGAATCACAAGAATTTTGTGAATCTAATTGGGTACTGTGAAGAGAATAAGCCGTTCTCAAGAATGATGGTGTTTGAGTACGCTCCAAATGGAACACTCTTTGAGCATATACACAGTGAGTGATATTAAGTTCATATTTTACTTTCCAGAAACACATTCACAGCCACATCCTTTGATTATTACAGGTTCATAACAACCTAACTTCTGAAACCAATCTGTGAGTAAAAGGCTTGTATTTTCTGGCAAAAAGTTATTCATTAGATCCCTGACATCTTGAAATTTTTTTGCGAAAGATGCACTTAAAGTTGTTCTGAGTGTTGACTTTATTCTTGCATATGCTGCAGTTAGAGAAGCAGAAGAACTAAATTGGACTATGAGAATGAGGATAGCTATGGGAATAGCCTACTGCCTAGAGTATATGCATGACCTAAAACCCTCCATTGCCCATAGAAACCTGCAATCTTCATTTATATACCTTACTGAAGATTATGCTGCTAAAATATCAGACCTTAGCTTATGGAATGACATGTGTGCTGCAAATAATGGGTCTGCAACCACACAACTCCTGGAAACATCATCAGCAGATGCCAAGGACAATGTTTACAGCTTCGGAATAATATTGTTTGAGTTGATTACGGGGAAAATCCCCATTGCCGGGAACAATGATCTTCTTGCAGATTGGGCAGCAGAATATTTAAGGTGGGGGAAATCCTTGAGAGATGTTGTGGATCCAAGACTGAACTCTTTGCAGGAAGAAGAGATTGAAGAATGGTCTGAAGTGATGAGAAACTGTGTACAACCAGATCGAGAGAAAAGGCCAACTATGAAAGAAGTTACATCTAGACTCAAGGAAATAACAGCTATGGGGCCTGATGGAGCAAACCCAAAGGCATCACCACTTTGGTGGGCAGAAATGGCAATTACGTCCACTGATTCAAGTTGAGACATTGATATTATTACCCGAATAAAAGTGGAATGATAATTTGTACAGTTACTCTAAATTTGGTATTCCTGCACTTTTGAAGTATTTATGTTTATACTAATGTTTTTTAAACTATAAGTTTGAAGCCAACAGAAAAAGATGTAAAGAACAAATAACATTTGCCTCATTCTAGAGGAATTGATTTCTGTTAATGTTTGAAGGGGCAGAGAGTGCTTCCTTAATAATCTCTATTGAATATTACTTGGGGAAACTGCTGTCCGGACAGGGAAAGGACTGTGTTACGTTTGTCTATACGAGAAGGAAACACATTCACTTTTTCACTGTGAATATACATAGGTTATGTAACTAATGTTTCCTTGTTTTTAAAATGCTAGATATGGAAATGCTTGTGATGTGTAGTAGCTCATCGTCAATTATTATTATTTGAAGAGTTGGAAGCAAATTATCATTTCCTTTGGCAAGACGCATAAGAATAAAAGCCTCATCAATTATGTGCACAAGGATCACAAGAATATTGGATAACGGGGTTACTGCTCTCAACATCTTCCGATGGAAACACATTTAGAAAATAGGTTTCAAATGATCTCTGAATTGTAATTGATCTATCAGCCCTAGCCAGCGCTTCATCCCTATAGCCGGTATCATATAATATCCATCCTTCGCAAATTAACCTTTCTTGCATTGAATTGGAATGGTTTCTCGCCATCCTCAAACTGCGCATTGCAGCCTTTTGACAGTTTAACCTATGAAATTCATACAGGTGATGAACTCTCTTGTTATAGCATTTTATTTACTGGTCTTGACTGACCAGAATCCATTGACACACTCAAAATAAATCAAATCCTTAGATACAAAAAAGAGCACCATGTAGTGTGATAAACTTATCAACAACAGAAGAATGAGCAGTAAATACCATAAAAATACAAAGTTGAAGAAGGGAGATACTTCCATTAGCTATGATTTACTGACGTGCTTACCTCAATAGGAGTAGAGACGGACGAAACTCCTAGCCAAAGAACCAACATCCTCTACAGAAGACCATTGTTCATATAACTGAATCCAGCATTCAGCCTGACTCTTTTGCTGCATCACATGGCTAAGGAGATGAACTAAGTATTTGCCTGTGATATTTTCATTTTAAGTTATATAATTTGGTTCCAAAGTTAACAATGCCCTGATATCTCTTATGGCACTGTCATAATCCTTAAGTGCAATAAACATCCTAGCCCGGAATTCTAAGCAATCAGGCGAGAGCTTAAATCCAATTATTTTATCAAGCTCTAAAATTCTTGCACTTATCTGCTTCTCCTCCGCCTTTAGCAGGGCTCTATATTTATACGGAAATGAAAGAGAGGGGTCCAATTCGGTTGCAATATCCAAATCAACCCCTTTTTCCTTTCCCATATTGTAAAGAGCACGTTCCTGATACATCCACCCCGTAGGCTTGTGCTCAAACATGAGAGAACTAATTAACTTATAGGCTGAATATGGTTGACCCTGCTTGTACTTGGTTCTGGCCACACCAGCCACAGAATACAAATGACCTGCTTCAGCTGCTGCCTCAAAACTATGTTGAGCATCTTTATACTCTTTCCTTTCAAGCAGCACACACCCCAATTGGTGGAAGGCAAGGGCCTTCTGCCACCTTTCAGTAGCACACTCCCCCAGTCTTTCTAGTAACATCACTGTAGTTTTTGACACCATGCTTTCCTCCATAGCCACCTGGCTCAAGAAATAGTACAGTAAGAAAGAATGATACCCCACCGTGGCCAACCTTTTCCTTCCCTGAGAACTACAAAAGATATTCATCACATTAGAATTACACAAAGAATTTGGTAGCTCCCTGAGCAACACTTGTAAGCAGGAAGCCACAAGAAGGGGTGCTCTCTCTTCCAACCCATAGTCAATAAATATCAATGCATCGTCAACACTTTCAACAATTGAAGCCAAATGAACATCACAAGCAGCTTTCATCTCCTCACAACAGAACCTATTGGCAAAGGAAAGCAACTCCAAAACAGTCATGGGACAGAAAAAATCTATCCTCTTAGCGCTGCTATACAACTCCACAGCCCTCCTACCCCAAGAGCATATCCCATTTTGGCTGAAAACAGTCTTCGTCATCTTGGACTCAGCAAAGCCACCATAAAGCATAGCCTTAAAATTGTCGGATAGAGCTGCAATTCTCCACCTAACACAATCAATTTCCTCACTCCCAATGCAAAAAGAAATATCATTTTCCACATCTGGCAAACCCAAACGCACACTTTCTTCTGTGCTAGTTTCCTGTTTCGTCCATTGCGGACACTGGCACCTATCATTGATTGAACAAGGACTAAACCCATGCACCAAATTCCCCTTTGGACATTCAATAACACAACCACCACAATCCATTGAAGACAATCCCTCAAGTTCATCCTCCCTCCTCTCAAACCTCAACCATGCCCAAAGCACAACCTTGGAAAGCACATCCCCAGCGTTTTGCAGCGCTGTTCTGATACATCTCCTAAGAAGCTTCTGGTCTCCGAGGCCGCGCAGTAAAGTGAACTGCTCCACAGAAAGTGATGCTTTCTCAGATTGAAGGCAGCACTCTTGCCTGTGGTAAAATTCTGCCAAGGCCTCCACGAGGTTGATGGGTTTAAGATAAGGTTCTATGGAAGGCTCAAGAGAGTCAGCAGCTGGGAGCGGAAGAGGATATAACGTTGACAAAGACTAACTAAACATTGACCTTTGCACACATTGAAAATTAACGCAAACATCAGCAAGGCACATTTAGTTCTGCAATAAAACAGTCATTCACCTAATCTCAAACACCAAAAACAACAGTTACAATAAATTTCTCCACCATATCAGAGTTACAGCCCAAACCTTCTGCACATGGGACTTCATATTATGCTAAACTAAGCAGAATAGCATTTACCTGGCTGCTGCCCCTGCACTCACAGTGTACGTTCAATACAATTACAGGCTATGCTTCAAGCCACAACAATTGTTACACACAGAGGAAAAGTTCATATACACGTGCACCCATTCACATTCAATCAACCAACATAGGACCACCAATTTTGCACCAACAACAGAATTAGATGTCCAACCAATTCATTGCTGGAATAAATAATTACAGGACTGTGCAGTAAAATAGATTATTAACTTAAGAACAGAACAAGCCTTCTCAAATTCCAGAATTAATCCAGAGAAATGGCTTCAATGATTCTACATCTAACATAAAAAATCTAGAGCACTAAAACAGAATTTAAGAATCACTCCAACACAACAGCAGCACCCAACTCCTTGAGTTTCTCCAGAATGGGATTAGCCTCCTCCTTGGTGAGCCCCTTCTTCAAAACACAAGGAACCTTTTCCACCAAGTCCTTGGCTTCCTTCAACCCCAAGTCAGTAAAGGACCTCACTTCCTTGATGATTTTGATCTTGGCAGAAGCATCATACTTCTCCAACTTCAAATCAAACACCGTCTTCTCTGCCGCAGCACCGGCCTCCACCCCAGGCGACCCTGCAGCCGGCATTGATGGTGTGACAACGCCGGCCATCGGAGCGCCATAGCGGTGGAGACCCATCTTGAGCCGCCAGAGGACGGTGAAGTCATGCCTCTCAAACCTGTTGAGATCGAGAAGCTCATTGGCAATACGCTCCACCTTCTGCGCACGCGCCTCCGTGGAGAGAGCACGCGTGAGGTTCACAAACCTTCTGGCACACCTTGCCGCGCTGTGAGACATTGATTTTCCCTTCCCCTTCACCACACCAAATTTTCATTAAATACAAATTAAAACTCAAATCGGAATCCTAATCATATGAAACCACAAACGAAGAAAGATATACAATGGAAAATTTTTCCGGCACCGGATGATGCAGTGCGGCGACTACATGGGGAGTTGAACTTTGTTATATGGACCGCTTATATACCGGTCGGTTCAGTTCTCTTTTACGAAAATGGACCGGGTTTTTTAGTTTTTTAAATTATGCATCGATTAATTGATTTTTCTTTCGGAAAATATATTGGTAAAATTATTGACTTGGTTTTTCCAAGCATGAGGAGATTTAATTTAGTCTTAGGATTTTTAAAGCTAAAATAAGTTTTTTAAAAATAACTTTCTTACTTTTGTTTTCAAGTAGGTCCTGATTATAGTTTAACTATAATTTAACTCTTGTATGGTTACCATTAAAATGAAATTTAGTTATAACGTATATTTTTAAAACAAAAGACATATATCAAAGATGAAAGATATTTTTTAGATATTTTTATTTATGTATGTATTAACGTCAAATAACAAATTTGAAAATAAAACATCACTCAACCTAAATTATTGGAGGACTTTTAATAACCAAAATTTTACTTAAACAATATCTCTCTTTTTTTTTTAAATAAAATAAAATCTTGAAATAACATTATATTTTCAAATGGAACGTAGAATTTCAAGTAATTTTTTAACGTCTGATAATAGAAATTTGCTCCATATCAACAAAATTCTAATAACATTTTTCATTGTTTTTTCTTTATTCTACTAAAGAAAAAAAAATGAAATATTAAAAACTGAAATTAAAATAAGAAAAATATAATTTAAAATATCAATTAAAAAAGCTTAATTAAAATTAAATTTCTTTAAGAGAAAAAACTAAAAATTAATTTAAAGAAAATTTTTACAATATTATTTGTTATCATTATTATTAGTTATAAATATTTTTATTATAATGTTTTTATTTTTCAAAAAACATCAATAATAAAAAATTTAATTTAAATTATACTAAAAAATCATAAATTGTTTTTATTTTATTTCTTTTTTAAAGTAATTAAAATTAAAATTTATCATTTTTAATTATATTTTTGTAATTATAACTTTTTATCTTTCTTCCTTAGTTTAGAAAAGGAAGAAAAACTTAAACAAGTCCAATTTGAAAAAAATAATATTTGAATAAATTTATTTAATAAAAATTTATGTGAAAATATTATTTTGAGAAAAATCACTTAAAAATATATAAAACCTATACATAATAATTTAACATCGTAAAAGATTTCGATTCGATTATTACTGTTTATTAGAATGACCTCACGCTAAACAAAACGGGATTTTCGCGAAGTGGTAGAAGAGGTTACTTTAACACATGTTCCTGACCTTGGCACCGGAATGTTTGTTGCGTTTGCATATGTTGTTCTTCTTTCTAGTGTCCTTTTCTAAACCTTTTTCCTGAAAATTTTCCCTTTTTTGTCTCCCTCTTTCATTCTCTCTCTTGATCATCACTCATTCAGCAAAAGAATGGTGGGTTTCTCTTTCTGAAGGAGAAAAGAAACAAACGTGAATGCAATATGATCACCATCATCTTTAGTATTCCTTTTTATTGTTGTTTTGGCATTGCTATTATTTCTTGAAATGTGCTAATCAATTTGCCTCACGATTAGAATATAATTGCGGAAGCTTTCAAGCCTCCATGTAAGAACTCAATCTCCTTAACCGATGGAAGTACACGCAAGCAGGTGCGTTGTCATGTTCTGCTGCAATTTGCTGATGGTAGAGCAATGTGAATGAATGATCTAACCTTTTTCCGTTTTGTTGGTAATTTGTGCTTATGGAGTTTCCTTGTTTACCATCACTTCTAACCTATCTATCAATGTGAAAATTGGACCTTTGAGTATGTAACTCATTTTTTCAAAAAGTTCCTCGTGCCTCTCTTTTCATGACAAAGAGGTTTCAGAGTTAGATTATCACAGATGAACATTTGATTCAGAAATCGCTTGCAACCCCAATTGCAGCCTCAATGTTAAGGATTTTGTGGTCTTTGTGACTGCATTCCGACCACAATTGTGGCCACATCATCTATAATTGTTCAATTTTCCACAGTATGAAGCATTTCAACCAAACACCCACAGTCGAGGCTGCTTCAGTCATCCTATTATTTACAATTTTTCACACTATCAAAGATTTCAACTAAATCAAAACCACGGCTAAATAGAACTGTCGACTAATTATTGATCCAAATGGTTTTGGTATGAGATCAGATTCCATGTGGGTTTCTATATTTTATCCTTATCTGACTCGCATGTGCACGAAATTGTAAGGCAATATTCTATCCAGGTAATGGCTCAATGATCTGATTGTCACTAATTTGTGGTGCATGCTATAATCTATGTGACAGAAAGTGGTTAGTCCATGACTTTGTCTTTATATACCCATGTTCAATTTCTGAAATTTTAGATGAGATTTGGGATTTCTAGTTAAGTATTGTGTTGTTTTTCTTTATCTTATAGCAGCATGTTAATCCCTTCAACTGTAAGATATTATTGTCGAGGGAAAAGATACCTCTGTTTGCTTTGTAACTTCTCCATTATTATCACTCTTCAAATGTAATCACTTCCACATGAAGATTAAGATTTAGCTTGCAGGATGCTGAGAAAGGGTATTATTTCATTCATTTTTTAAAAGCTTTAAGAAGAACACCTTGATTTACTCTTTTGTACACTATCTCATTTGCTAGGTACGCATAAAGAAGGAAAATGGGCAAATGGTCATGGTTCCTCTCTTTCAATGTCATGACAATATAGTTGGGCAGGTACACTACTCGGCATCATCAAATGCTGTTTTTTTACCTATGACGTGATGATTTTCTATGTTAGTAGGCTAGAATTTAATTGTTTACACTTTGGGACCAAGTTATTATTGAACCTTCAAATGGGAAGAAAGTTGAACATAATGGTGTAAAAATAGAGCTTCTTGGTCAAATAGGTGTGTTTCCTTTGTTTTCTTTTATTTTTTTTATAAATGGAGATTGCTATCTTTTTATTCAATAGTGATGACAATACTCTTTTGCGTATAATTTTTAATTATATGTTTGTCTGCAACATCAAAGAAAAATAAAGTGTTACTGCAATAATTATTTATCTATATTTTTTATTTATATTTTTGTTTTTCATGATTTTAACCTATGGTTAAATGTATGTGTATATCATTCAAGATATCTAGCAAAGAGGTAGTTGGATTTGAATCGTTCTATATTTTTCTTATTTCAATACATGCTAATGTCATAGAATAGAGGCATCTAAATGCCATCAAGAAGTGTGATAAAAAGTTTAGAATTCATGGATATTGTTGGTATATGGAATTAATTGTGTTCAATGATTTTAGCTGGGGCATTACATTTTAGCATTGTGTGTATAATGAATGATGCTCCATTAGTTCATTTCCTTCCTTGCAAAATTGTATTTTGATAGAGGCAACTTCTATGACTTTACTTCTCTTTGGTAAGTTAAGCAATATCTTTTATTTTTTTTGTCTTTTCCTTCTATTTTCGTTTATAGAGGTGTTTGAAAAATTAGTTAATTATACAATTGCTTCTCATACTTATAAATCATACAATATGGTATTTTTTTTTAAAATGTAAAATCCTAAAAAAAATAAAGTATTAAATGTGATAGATATTTTAATTTAATAAGATCAATTTATTTTAATATTAAAAAAGTTATAATATAAACAAACATTTATAAGGCGACTCATTATCTAAAACAGTTCTATATCTCTAAAACTTTAACTTCACAACTCTCTTTACCCTCTATCTAAAAAATTTTAACTCATGAAACATATATTTGACAACCAAGAAGTATCTAAGCAATTATTATTGTGAACTCTTCCCTTTCAACCGATCAGTTTTTATTATTAAGTTAAATTAATTTCTACTCATTTTTCTCTTTTAATTTTCAATTTAAGACACGTGCAGATAGATTGAACGCACATATCATTAACTCTCTTTTCTTAGTTATTTGATAAGTGGTCTTAAAGACCTACCCTAATCATAATTCTATGATCTAATCATAATTCTATGATCTGTAAGTACAGATAGTTTCATTTGAGATGAGACCAGAGTAATTGTTCTTTTAGAACTGTTTAAGTTTTCTCAACAAGAGAAGCTAATTACATGTTTATTTAGTTTTAATTAGTAGTTAAATTGGTTTACGATGCTTTAATTGAATAAGTGGCTGATTTGCTGTGGATCTCTATAAATAAAAGCTTCATCAGGAGCAATAAATATACACTTTAGTAAACAAAGTGTGAATCTCTATAATCATAACCCTGTCACTGTACAAATGTGTGAATAGTGAGACAATTATGTGCACAAGGATCACAAAAATGTATATTGGATAACGGGGTTACTGCCCTCAACATCTTCCGATGTACACCTGAGTCATCCTCCTATTTGATCATGTGAAACACATTACTCCATCTTTTCCTTGAATCATCCAGGCTTTGCTTCTTGGGACTTTTGGCATTATTTCAACAGTTTGATTGTGTCTGTCCCCTCTCCTTGTGTCTAACAAAGTTGGGATGCCCCAGCAATTTTCTAACCAAGATCTTCACATTGTAGACATTTGATGTGCTTGTTGCTTATGATTAAAAGCTTAATTTTCGCGCCCTCTGATACAGGTCTAGCGTGTCCGTATGGTTAGGGTCTAAGCATAAAGCTGCTTGACAATCTTGAAGAGCTGAAGATAGGTCTCCTACTGCCTCATAAAATGCTGCTCGGAGATGAAGCATTTGCAAGTCAGGTTTGAAATTTATGGCCTTGCTGAGCTCATCTACAGCTTCAGACTCTTTTTGCTCATCCATCATCACTGCTCATGTCATATTCCATGTGAGTGAAATTAAGTTAACAATTGTGTCTCTGATCCAGCTATTAAAATTAACTTACCAAGTGAAGGTTAAATGTTGATAAATTTTAAAACCGTACTCCTCTTCTGATTCCTTTTCATCTTTGAAAAAATGTCCTTTTAAAACTGATCTGACGTTTGAAATCCAACCCCATTACATTTACTAACTTATTTCAGTTTTTGTATGTATCCCTACACACCCCTATACTACTAACTGTGTAGAACGAACAATCTTGATGCTACAAGTTGAAGAATTACAAAAAGGTAATACTTTTGGCAACAAATTAATCAAACAAGTTTTTCAGTTTCTACTTCCTCGTGTCAGGTTATTATAGTTATTTAAAACTTGGTAATACATTTACAGTGATGAGCAACTAGGATTCATCAAATGCAAGCATGAAAGAGAGAGTTGCATAGAAGTGGTTTTGTAACACACTTATTAACGTATGCAAAATCTTGCACAAGCATATTTAAACAAAGACAATCACACAGTTTACTTACGAAAAATAAATCAAGGTTTTAACCATGAAGCATCATAAAAATATGCATGGAATGTATACTTTTTCTGTTGACTGATACTCAATCTCGCATAGAAACTTGCAAATGGTGAGGACCACCTAAACAAGTAAAAATGCTTAAAAACCCGTCTTCCAGAAGACCAATCCAGTCAACTTATTAATGAAAATATAGATGGACAAATTAGTAACTAAAGAACAAATTAAACAAGTAACACAGGAAAATAGTCACATATTTAAATACATGCAGAACATAGTCACGAATCTAGAGGCTTCAGGGCGTGGCCATGCCAAGAAATCCAATATGTAAGGAATGTCTTGTTGTTAGTTACATATGAAATAGGTTTATGAAGCACTGAATAAGAACATCAAGTTCCAAAATAAAAATACTTCATCATGTTTATCAAGTGAAGTTTTCCACAACAAATGAAAGCATGTCTGATAAAAACAACTAAATCTAGATTAGTAAGTCAAGAGTCATGACAAACATATTATTAAATAAATATTTGTCTCCAATTAAAAAAATGAAAGATGGTAAAGAATGAAAGATAGGTGAAGTACCTGCTGCCCTGTATCTATATGGATATGTCCTTAATGGATCCAGTTGGGTTGCAACATTCAGATCAACCCTTGCCATCTCGCGGTCGCAGTATTCTGATCGTTTCTCATATGCTGAGGCATTGCTCTCTGCCTTCTCAATTAGCTTGGTCATCTCATCATATGCAGCTTTTCTTTGATTTTTCTGATGATAAACACGTGCTAAACCTTGATGAGCTCGTGTATGCCTAATTGCAAGGGCGTTCTCATAGCATGCTTTTGCAAGATCAAGCTTACCACAATCTACATAAATACTCCCTAAGTTATTCAGTGCCTACAAAATATTGCAGAAGACAGTCAAATTACTGGAGGAGACCAATTACTTAATCAATAATTGGGATAGAGAATGAGGTCACTAACTTGTCCTTTCCGAAGACCATCTGAAGGACATTTAAGTCCTTCTTCCAGAAGTTCAATAACGTGAGAAGCAGATTCATGATCCAGACTTGTATCTGCTAACACGTATGCTTTTAGAAAATAGGCTTCAAATGATCTCTGAATTGTAATTGATCTATCAGCCCTAGCCAGCGCTTTATCCCTATAGCCGGTATCATATAATATCCATCCTTCGTAAATTAACCTTTCTTGCATTGAACTGGAATGGTTTCTCGCCATCCTCAAACTGCGCATTGCAGCCTTTTGACAGTTTAACCTATGAAATTCATACAGGTGAGGAACTCTCTTGTTATAGCATTTTATTTACTGGTCTGGACTGACCAGAAATCATTGACACACTCAAAATAAATCAAATCCTTAGATATCAAATCCAGAAGAATGAGCAGTAAATAGCATAAAAATACAAAGTTGAAGAAGAGAGATTCTTCCTATAGCTACGATTTACTGAGGTGCTTACCTCAATAGGAGTAGAGACTGACGAAACTCCAGCAGACTCTTTCCAGGATCATTCTCCAGCATCTGATGTATAATAGCCAAAGAACCAACATCATCTACAGAAGACCATTGTTCATATAACTGAATCCAGCATTCAGCCTGTCTCTTTTGCTGCACCACATGTCTAAGGAGATGAAGTAAGTATTTGCCTGAGATCTTTTCATTTGAAGTTATATAACTTGGTTCCAAAGTTAACAATGCCCTGATATCTCTTATGGCACTGTCATAATCCTTAAGTGCAATAAACATCCTAGCCCGGAATTCTAAGCAATCAGGCGAGAGCTTAAAACCAATTATTTTATCAAGCTCTAAAATTCCAGCACTTATCTGCTTCTCCTCCGCCCTTAGCAGGGCTCTATATTTATACGGAAATGAAAGAGAGGGGTCCAATTCGGTTGCAACATCCAAATCAACCCCTTTTTCCTTTCCCATATTGTAAAGAGCACGTTCCTGATACATCCACCCCGTAGGCTTGTGCTCAAACATGAGAGAACTAATTAACTTATAGGCTGAATATGGTTGACCCTGCTTGTACTTGGTTCTGGCCACACCAGCCACAGAATACAAATGACCTGCTTCAGCTGCTGCCTCAAAACTATGTTGAGCATCTTTATACTCTTTCCTTTCAAGCAGCACACACCCCAATTGGTGGAAGGCAAGGGCCTTCTGCCACCTTTCAGTAGCACACTCCCCCAGTCTTTCTAGTAACATCACTGTAGTTTTTGACACCATGCTTTCCTCCATAGCCACCTGGCTCAAGAAATAGTACAGTAAGAAAGAATGATACCCCACCGTGGCCAACCTTTTCCTTCCCTGAGAACTACAAAAGATATTCATCACATTAGAATTACACAAAGAATTTGGTAGCTCCCTGAGCAACACTTGTAAGCAGGAAGCCACAAGAAGGGGTGCTCTCTCTTCCAACCCATAGTCAATAAATATCAATGCATCGTCAACACTTTCAACAATTGAAGCCAAATGAACATCACAAGCAGCTTTCATCTCCTCACAACAGAACCTATTGGCAAATGAAAGCAACTCTAAAACAGTCATTGGACAGAAAAAATCTATCCTCTTAGCCCTGCTATACAACTCCACAGCCCTCATACCCGTAGAGCATATCCCATTTTGGCTGAAAATAATCTTCGTCATCTTGGACTCAGCAAAGTCACCATAAAGCATAGCCTTAAAAGTGTCAGATAGAGCTGCAATTCTCCACCTAACACAATCAATTTCCTCACTCCCAATGCAAAAAGAAATATCATATTCCTCATCTGGCAAACCCAAACGCACACTTTCTTCTGTGCTAGCTTCCTGTTTCGTCCATTGCGGACACTGGCACCTATCATTGATTGAACAAGGACTAAACCCATGCACCAAATTCCCCTTCGGACATTCAATAACACAACCACCACAATCCATTGAAGACAAACCCTCAAGTTCATCCTCCCTCCTCTCAAACCTCAACCATGCCGAAAGCACGACCTTGGAAAGCACATCCCCAGCGTTTTGCCGCGCTGTTCTGATACATCTCCTAAGAAGCTTCTGGTCTCCGAGGCCTCGCAATAAAGTGAACTGCTCCACAGAGAGTGATGCTTGCTCAGTGAACTGCTCCACAGAGAGTGATGCTTTCTCAGATTGAAGGCAGCACTCTTGCCTGTGGTAAAGTTCTGCCAAGGCCTCCACGAGGTTGATGGGTTTAAGATAAGGTTCTATGGAAGGCTCAAGAGAGTCAGCAGTTGGGAGCTGAAGAGGAACAACATGGTTTGCAACTGCTGAGGTTTTCGTGGTGTTAGATTTGGACTTTGACACCAGTGATCTGATTGTGATGGCTCCCCCTGTGGCCTTGTTTCTCCTGCTAGTGCCTTCTGAATTGAGGGCATGAACTTGGGTGCTCTTAAAGCGTTCAACGAGCTTCAGGCCACGCATTTTTCTTCCGTTTTTTTTCCTCAGTGAATCCAGACGTTGCCTTCAAGCCCCTGTTGGGATAAAGAGCTGAACTTTGGCGTGCCCATAAGCTAGGCTACTACGGGCGTGAAGGTTGAACCTTTGAGTAAACGATGTTCCTTGTACCTTCTTCCAAAACCAAAACCCATCAGAGAGAGAGAGAGAGGGGGGGAAGAGCTTCCAGCACCCAACCCAAGAACAAAATAGCTTACAGCTGAAAAAGAATGCTTTTTTGCTTTGGTACCAGTGTTTTACTTTTACATAGTTGGTTTGCAATGGTGGGGAGAAAAAGTGCTCTAAACAGAACTCAGCGTCTTAAAAAGGTGTTAATTTGAGGCTTTCCATCACGAGTGAGTCATACTTGTGAAATTGTTGCATGATAGGCTATATTGAGCATTATGCTTTTAATTAATTTCTATAAAATACATATTTGTTTTGCGTTATTCTTGGAAATATTTAATTTCTATAAAATACGTATTTGTATTGTGTCAAATATGCTATGACATAAAGTATAGGAATATTGAAATTCTTAAGACAATTAGTTATTAGAATTTATTAATAAAAGTGTTTATATAAATACTATTAATCAACTTCAGTTTTTAAAACATCTAATCAGTTACTACTTTTATTTAAATTTTAAATTAATTAAAAAATAAAACTTAATCAACAAAATTCATCATCGTTATAAAAGTCCATCTACTATTTATTCAAAAATTAATGTTTAAATAAGAAAAACAATCTCATAAAGTTGTGATTATAATACTGTAGTTTCTTGTTATAAAATAATTTAAAGAGGGTTTAATTTTAGATTTTAAAGTAAGAAAAAATTAATTTGGTACACTTTTATTTGACATGTTATTTTTTTCCTTTCCATTACAGGAAGCATGTTAAATGAGTAAAAGTACATCAACCTGCCATTACCTTTAAAGTAAGGAGATTGTAATAGCTTTCGAAAGTGTGAATGAATTGACATGTAATATATATATATATATATATATATATATATATATATATATATATATATATATAATGTTGAGTCTCACTTATAGTTATTAAGCTATGTTAAATACTTAGAGAAAGTTTTACTGTCTGTAAGTCTTATTTAATTGAATAAGACTACGTCCACATGTGATATAAAAAGAGTTATAATTCAATAATTTTAATTGCATTATTTATTTTTCTTTGTAGTTTTTTCATATTTACTGTAAAGTTCTTTAATTTGTTTACATATATATAACATTTAATAAAGTTAATTAATTCAACTAACTGACTTCAATGAAAACGACTTAAATATGGGAAGAACACAAGATCAATGAATTTAGTTATTCTTTTGTTATTGTCTGTAAGATATAAATTAAAAGTGGGGCATGTTTTTTTAATAAGAATATGCCTACTGCATAATTATTTATATTAATTAGGAAAAATTTACGGTATCATATAAATTATGTACTCCACATAAAATCTACAATAGTACTAATATTGTTAATGTGATGTTTAATTAGTATTTTGAATCCTGCAATTAATCCATTTATTAATGATTAAAAATATTTGTCCATCAATATTTATGATTTATGCGATAAAAATTCAAATAATAATTTTATATAAATAATGTCAGCTCAAGTGTTCTAATAGCAATTGGTTAAAAAACATTTTACTTCGAGAAGCTTATATAAATAATGACATTATGAATGATGTAAGACTTAATACATAGTCTTCTTTGTTTTTAATTATTTTTAAACTATAGTACCTTTAATTAGATACAAAAGTTATACAAACAATAAAAAAATAGATGACTTAACATGTACGATGAAAATATAATACATTGGAAATAACTTCTAGACTTTAGAAAGTTGGAAGTGAAGAATTGAGATAAAATAAAATAAAAGTCACAAGATCTATTAGAACGAGAAAGAAAAATCTTACAAAGTATATAACTGAACAAATAAATTTGTAAAAAATTGAGTTATTAAATTATATAATATTATAAATTTAAATTTAATTAACAACTAATAATTTCTTTTATGGTTTAACTCTATTTTTATAATACATTTATATTATTTAAATAATATATAAATTTCTATATATGTTTTAACTATGCAATTTATTTGTAATTTTGAAAATATTAATATAAAGTTAATTTATAACAAATAAAAAATATTAATTTAATTCAAATTTTATATTGAATTAAAACTTAATCAAGTGTAACCGGAGACTAACATTTATTTATTTTTTCTCTATGAGTAGATCATGTTATTAACATAATTGTAAATGTTTGTTTGTAGATTTTTATATCCAGAATTACTTTTATATGTTTGCTTTAAGCTAAATTATGGATATGTTACTTTTAGATATTGTTAAAGACATGGATAATTTAGTCTAATCCTTTTTTATTGATTAAGCCGCAAATTTTGCCTTTGGTTTGGGAGAAGCAAAAGGTGGTTAAGATCGGGTGAGTTGTGTAACCATTCCAATTATTTTTATGGTTAAGTGGTCTTTTCGGTACCAAACAGGTCGTAACATTTTCGAATATTGATGTAATTCAGAAATAAAAAATAAGCTTTTAAATTCCCGCTTTCTGTTTTTCAATTATTATTTTCAACTCCTTCATCCAACCAAAGCAAGTCATTGTGAACCAAGTCAACTTTGTTGCGGACCCATCACCATTGTAATAAATGAATTTGTGAATATTGGTTGAGTGTCGATATCATAAATCACCTTTTATTTTTATTTTTATTTTTTGTTTCAGATAAATGAAATTGTTATGTTTTTTTATGGGTGATAATAAATGTTTCTTTATATATAGGTTAGATTTATTCATGGGAGGTTAATTAGAAATATAATATTAATGGAATCTCAATCTAATCCTTATATAATTTTTTAAGGTTTAATACATTTTGGTCCCTAGTTTAGGGCGTTGGGTTCAAAGGCATCCTACCTTTTAAAAAAGTTAACTATTGTCTCATATTTTGTTAAAAACGGTTCAATTTGGTCTTTTTGGTTTACGGCGTTAAAAACATAACGGTGCAATGATGTGACAACTGTGATCTGTCCATTTTTTTATGATGTGGCAACTATGATCCATTGATGTGGTAATGTTAATGTAAAAGGATAGGGGGACATCGTGAAACCCTAATTTCCCTAAGACCAGAAACCCTTGTGCCACCACCGTGAAACCCTAGCCGTCGCCACTGCCGCAGAACGAAACGTACCACCACCAAATCCTCAGGCCACCATGCCGTTGTCACCACCATCAACACAGACCTACAATTCGAAGCAGAGAAAAGCAACAGAAAACCCAAAAATCAAACCCTAGCCACCATGAAACCCTAAACTTCGTCACCAGTAATTAGGGCAAAATCTCCACCATGCGTTGCGCCTCACAACCATTAAGAAAGAACCAAATCGAAATCCCTAACCTGCAAACCATAAATTTCAACCCAAATATAAACAAGAAAATCGTAATCGCGACACCTAGAAACCCAATTCACACATGCAGTAAACCATAAACATACATAATCGCTACCCAAATCGCATAAACCCTAGTTCGCAAGCAACATCCATGGGAACCAACCTGCAAATTGCACAAGCCAGAAACGCAGAAACAATGTGAAGGTGAAGCTCAATGTTTACGTTCAAGTGTAGGTGTTCATGTAATGTGAAGGTGAACCTCAATGTCTACGTTCAAGTGTTTATATGTAATGTTAAATTTAGTTTCCCCTTTGGTAAAAAAATGTGCAATGTGGTCCCCTTTTCAATTTAAAACTGTGTACTTTGGTCTCAAATGGATATCAACGAAAAACACATGAAAGATATTTGACTTAGTTTCCACCTCCACTCCACCATCTACTTCCTCTCCACCATTACTTTCCACCCTCTATTTCCACCTCAAACCCTAACCCCCAAATCCAACAATAAGAACATCAAGTAAGTAGGCTAGGGTTAGCAACACTTATCTCACGTACGTACGCTATTCAAATTTGACCTTTAAGGAATCACCACACATAGTGATTACAAGACCAGTTTCACTAGATTGTTAAACCTAGAAATCGCGATAGGATTCTTAGATAAGGATAATTTGAATTAAAATATTAATATAATAAGATAATATTAAAATAATAAATAATATTAAAAAATTGTTAAATAGTAAAAATTTTGGAGTATAAATAGTCATGAGAGGAGAGGTTATTCTGCACAAAGAGAAGAAGAATCAAGTGAGAGCTTGAGAAATAGAGAAGAAAGAGTTAGGGAGAAATATTTAGTTGCAAGAAGAGTAGAGGTTCTGAAGGGTTTTCGGGGAAACAAATTCGGAGCAAGAGAAGTCTGGAATAGAGGTAGGGGAGTTAACCCTTCTAAGCTTTTATATTATGATTTAGTACTGTTTTATTACTATTCATGTCTTGAAATTCTGTGTGAATACTGTTAATGCTTACTATATATCTATCTATATTGAATTTCTGTGTTAATATTATATGTTGTTGTTTTGAATCTGTAAATAAGAAATTTGTTAAAACTAGTTGAGGAACACTTTGGCTAAGGAAAGACTTGGTACTTAAGTTGTTCATTGTGACGCACCTCTCTTTCCTGGAAGTCTACTCGACAAGTTTTTAACTTAAATCTTGTTGAACAGATTATGTACTATTAAACTATTGTGCAATATATCTCGTTGGAATGAATTCATGTTATTGTGGTAGATACAAAATTATGAATTATAATTGTGATGGTAGGATAGAGGAATCTTAAAAACCGGAGTTGGTACATCCCTGATCATAGAGCAGCCCTGGTTCAATCTAGTAAGTTGTGACTAGTCATATGTACTGGCGTTTATGGTGAGTTTGATTCGTCAAAAATTTGATTCTTCTCCGGTGACCATTTATAGTGATATTTTAGTATTGTTAATTTATTTATATATGCATTTTGTATGATTTCTGTGATGATTGTATTTTATTATATTGGATTTGAATTTATGCATCTGAACATGATATGAGTATTATGAGGAGATTTTGTAATGGTATAATGTGAGTTGAGGAATATGAGCATGGTATGAGTTTCGTGGAGAGATTCAGTAATGATATGGTATTTATGTATATGTTGATGTTGAGGGTCCTGTGGTTGGAGGTTATCCTGATACTCTAATAATCATTCAGTCTCAAGTAGAGAAGGATGAATTATGTGGTGAGAGGGGCAGGAGGTCCTGGTCTATGTGCCGATTTTGGACATAGTGTTGAGGATTAACCTTGTGAATGGTATGGAGTATTTTGGAAGTGTATTTGTAAGAAGAAGTAGAAGTCATCACAAGTGCATAACCTCCTGTGACCGCTCATCACATATCATCTGGATGAGTGTCTATTGGGTATTGTGGAACGAGTGTCTATTGAGTATTGTGGGATGAGTGTTTATTGGGTATTGTGGGACGAGTGTCTAATAGGAATTGTTGTATGATGGGATGAGTATCTATGGTGTGATTGTGGTATGATGGTATGAGGGTGTCTGACATAATTATTATATGATGTTTGTATCAAAGTAATTATGCATGTTTTATAAATAATTTGTTGCATGTTAGCTCACCCTACTTGTTTGTGTTTGTATATGTGCGATGATCGTATAATTCGTTATACAGGAGCAGATGAAGGAATGTCGTCTGATCCAGTGCCAATGAAGAAAGAGATAGAAGAATAAATTAGAAGAATTCGAGTTATATTTATGAGTTTGTAGTTGAAATCTGAGTTTAAAACATATGTATAGATATATTTCAACTATAAATTTTCAAATGTAAGATTACGGGATGTTACCGTAAATGTAATGTTACAATATATAAATTATGAATTATCAAGTGTGAGATTATGGGATGTTACAAAATTAAAAATTTAATTTTTTAATAATTTTATTGTTTTTGTTTAAATTTTATGATCAAGCATGCATTTAGTAAGTGAGTTTATTAAAAAATAATCATTATTAACATATTAATAATTAGTTAATTTTGAAACAATCACTAATTATTTTAAATTTATAAAATAAAAAATATATTTTAAAAATTAATTATATATTAATACTAATTTTACCTTTAATAAATATATATATTTTTTGGCTTTAATAATATATGTAACAATTCAATTAGATCAATAGAATTCAAACAAAATTAATAAAAATAAAATTTTCTACTGAAACTTTAATTATAATTATTTATTACATTAAAAATAAAATATATTAATGTTGATGGTACTAAATCGATTATTTATCTAAGAAAATTATAATTACCATAATCAAATTTAAGTAACTTAAAGAAATTAAAATAAAATTATATTTAAATTTTAAAAACATAATTAAAAATACACTATTATATATGTAGTCTTTCCGGTATAACCACTTTTTCTTCCAACCTTAAGCTTCTTTTCAGGAAAAAAAGACACTACCATGGGATTAGAAACTACCCCTGCAACCTTTTTTTTCCAATTTATTCTCCAAAATTAAATTTAAATTTCATCACGATTGAATTTCCAACATTTCCAACATTGTGCATGAACTACAAAATTAATTTGAAAGAGATAGCACTGCATATTAACATTTGCTTTTCGAGGTTGGATTATTTTAAAAAGGAGACATGTGAACTTCAAATCACCAAATAACATTCATGATTTTTGCTTTTCTCAACTTTCTTTTATGCTTTAAGATTTTTTTCTTTGTACGCTGTAAAAGAGAAATCACTTTTTAAATATATTTATTCAATTTTTTAAGTAATAAATATGATATTATATAGTCATTAATACAAAACGGCAATAAAAAAGCTATTATATGTAAGTCCAAATAAATAAAACTCATGACACTTTATATCAATAATTCTGAAATAAATAAATTTGAGTGTAATGTTGGTATGGATTAGATGAGGGGATGATATTCGATAAAGAAAATGAGATAAAATGGATAAACGAAATTAAATTTAAAAGGTATTATAAATATTGAATTTGACTAAATTTTAGGTAAATCTAAAATTTTTAATTTTGTTTTTTTATGATATATTTGTTATCAGATTTAATAATAAAGTATATAAAGATCTAATTTATTATAAAAATAATTATTAATATAATTGACTGTTGTACCAACTAAAGGATAAAGTAAATGCACATAAAAACGTTTCACTCTTCTATGCCATGAATATTGTTAAAAAAGTCCTCATCATGTTTCTGAACATAATCCAAAGACAAAAGAAAATGACCTGAATATAGGCCTGACAAATACTGCTGTTTGCACAGAGGAGGAGAGGGGAGAGAAAAAAAGTTAACGACGTTCCTGTGTACTTAACGGAAGGGACTTGATTGAGATAAATTTTAGTAAGTGGGGATACAATAGACACTTTTTTAAAAGGAGAGACTTAATTGACACAACTCACCAAAACTGGGGACAAAATAAGCTATTAAACCTAAATAAAAAGGTAAATATATTTTTATCTTTTAATTATAACATAAATTTGTAAATATTTTTTGTTTAAAATTTGATTTTATTTAATTCTTTTATTTTTAAAAGTAATAGTTTCAATCCGTGATTAAATTATTTTTCATCTAACAAACGACGTTTCCCTTAAGCATCACACGTGTCTGTCACGTGTTTAATTTTTATTTTTTAATGAAAATTTAAATTTTAAAAAGAATAGCAGCCTTTTTGTAGGCAAAACTTGGAAGAGGACTAACCTGCGGAGGTCGTGCAATGCAGACGGCGACTTCAGCTTCGACCAACATCACCGACGACGGTACCATTGGGAGGTGGAGGTGCAGTGGTTGGGTTGCCCTTGGTAAACTTTCCTGGATGGGGCGTCAATGGCTTTCGATTTGGGGGTTTTTCGAAAACAATGGGTATAGTGGCGATGCTGGTAGGTTGTTTGGTACTAATCGGCACCGTCGCCGAGGTCCTAGCTGGAGGGGATGGCGCCATGGTGGTTGGTTCGCGATTTGTAGGAATAGAGGGAAGCCCATCGGCCAAAGATAGATATTGAACTTAATTTATTTTATGTAGAGTTACTCCCTCCACCACACACGGCTGTCTGCAACTCCCTATTTCTTTTTTACCCTTCAGATATGCGTTAAACGAATGTTAACAAACGGATGTTAACATTCATGCGCGGATATCGACATCCGTTTAAAGGACAAACACATGCCCCACATTTCTGTATCAAAGGCTTCATAGTGTCTGTCTGCTAGCACAACATCACCACCCCCATTTGCATAGCTTTTGCACTACAATGTTTGATTTTAGACATTTCTGATGTTATCATTGCAGGTATGCTGATGGATCATCTGCAAAGGGGTTCTTGGCATTGAGAACATCATACTAGGTAGGCAGTTCAAATGGGAAGGAAGAAAAACTGAATAATTTAACAGTTGGGTGCACAAAAGAAATGCTAGATGAGATAAACTTCAACGAGGAAACTGGTGGCATATTGGGGCTGGGCTATTTCAAGGACTCATTCATTGATAAAGCCAGTAGCAAATAAGATAATGGGGAGGTATAGGGTATTTTTAGAATAAAAATATAATGAGGAGGTGTAGGGAGTTCTTGGGGTGGTGGAGGGAGCAACACCTTATTTTATGTTGTGTATTTATGTTCATGTATTTATATTTATATTTCGTTTTTAAATTTTTTTAACTATTTATATATAAATTGTACTTTCTTTTTATTATTGAATAAGATACACAATTTTCATTCTTTATTTTCTCATAACATGGTATCAGGAGAAAATTAATTCTTCATCACGTTCTTCCGCAATCAATTCTGTTAATGCCCAGATTTTCATCTTCTATCTTTCGTTCTTAGCTTTCATGTCTTTTCTTCTCCTTCTATGGCTACTCCTTCTGTTACTCTCACATCGTTGCAAGATACAACACACGACTATTACATTCACCCTAACGAGAATCCTTCACTGATGCTTGTTTCTCTGATTCTTGAAGGTCACAATTATCATGGATGGGCTCGCTCGATGTTTATGGCACTACAAATGAGGAATAAATTTGGATTTGTTGATGGTTCCATTCCTTGTCCAGCTGATACAGATCCCATGGTTCCCGCATGGAAGCGTTGCAATAATCTAGTTTTATCTTTGATCAATCATTCTGTTTCTCATGAGATTGCTACAAGTATTATCTGGGTTGACTTTGCATCTACGACATGGAAGGATCTCAAAGATCGTTTCTCCCAAGGTGATTCTGTTCGAATTTCACAATTGCATCAAGATATTTATTCAATGCATCAATCTGACCTAAGTGTTACTACATATTACACTAAAATGAAGATTCTCTGGGATGAACTTTGCAATTTTTGCCCAATTCCTAAATGTCAATCTTCTGCTTCTTGTTGTGTTGTTTCTAAGACAATGAAGGAATATCGTGACAATGATTGTGTTCTTTGTTTTCTTAGAGGCTTGAATGATATTTAATCTGTTGTCCGCTCTCATATCCTTCTCATGGATCTCTTGCCTTCTTTACCCAAAATTTTTTCGATGATAATTCAACATGAGCGACAATTACAATCAGGAATTCTTCCTCAACCTTTAGTCATGGTGGCACAAGTTTCTCAATCTAAACCTTCTTTTTCTACCTTTAATGGTAGAGGTAAACCCTCTCCTACTAATGATTATGCCCGAGGAAAATCTTCATATCAAAGTTCTCAAGCTCGTTCCTCAGAGGGAAGGTTTAGTGGACCTCGAAAATGCACTCACTGTGGTAGGACAAACCACACCATTGATACTTGCTTTCTGATACATGGATTACCACCTGCTTTCAAATCCAAAAGAGTCCATAATGTTACCACAAATTCTTCTACAATAGTTCCTTCTTCTAATAATTCTCAGGCACAGTCACATTCCTCAACTATGGGACTTTCTCAAGAGCAAATTCATGATCTATTGACACTTCTTCCTCAATCTACTCCCACAGCCACACATTCTACCGATCTAGTGAGCTCTCATAATGCTTCCACTTTTTGTCAGGCTCAAAGTAATATCTATTCCCAATGGATTCTAGACACAAGTGCTACTGATCATATATCCAGTTCTTTGTCTCATTTTATTTTTCTTATCATAGAATCTCAACAATTACAATATCACTATCCAACATGAACTCTTCATTTGCTCATTTTTCTAGCACAGTTTCATTAGCCCACACCTTCCTTTACATATTGTCTTGTTTATTCCTAATTTTTCAGTCAATCTTATTTCAATCTTGTAAACTTAACATTTCTGAATTTTCCTGTGAAATACAGGACAAGTCAACCCTGCAGATGATTGAGAAAGCTGAAGAAAGAGATGGCTTGTATATCATGATAACTCCTGCACCCACACCCCTTGGTTCACCAACTGCTATTACTCCTGAGAACTCTATTGCTTGTTATACAATAAGACATAACTCTATAGATATTTGACACTATAGACTAGGGCATCCTTCTTTTTCTTGTTATATCAAATTACGCAACATGTATGCCACTTTACCCGATACAAAGTACACTCATTGTGATGTTTGTCATTATTCTAAGCAAAGAAAATTGCCTTTTCAATTAAGTACAATTGTTTCAAAAGCTCCTTTTTATTTAATTCATGTTGATATTTAGGGCCTATTGTACTTCTTCTGTTGATGGTTTCAAATCTTTCTTAACTATAGTGGATGATATGTTTAGATACACATGGATTAAATTGATGGCAAGTAAATCAAATACAATATCACAACTTATTGGCTTTGTTTCTTATATAAAAACACAATTTGGAATTGTTGTAAAAGTTGTTAGATCAAATAATAATATTGAGTTTGCAATGACAAATTTTTATAGACAAAAGGGATACAACATCAATTATCTTGTGTTGAAACACCTGAACAAAATGGAGTCGTTGAGAGAAAACATCAACACATTCTCAATGTTGCTAGATCTTTAATGTTTCAATCCCATTTGCCCATAATTTTATGCTCTTTTTCTGTTTGTTATGTTTTGCAACTCATTAATATTTTACCTTCCAAAGTTTTGACATATTTTTCTCCATCTCAGCTGTTACACAATGTTAAACCCGACATTACTTACTTACGAGTTTTTGGCTCACTTTGCTATGCTTCAACTCTTCAAGCTCATAGAACAAAAATTCAACCTCGTGCAAGAAAATGTGTATTTTGGTTTTAAAATAGGAGTAAAAGGCTACCTTTTGTTAGATTTCAACTCTAGGGAAATTTTTCTATCAAGGAATGCAATATTTTATGAAAACATATTTCCTTTTCTTACTAGTGACAAACATTCACCTATTGATACACAAAATCCTTGGATTTGGTCACAAAAATTATTTCATCTCCATGACCTCTTTTTTCAGAAGTTACTGATCAACCCTCTTTACCACCTACATCTCCTCCTTCTATTGTTCCAGACCCTGTTATGTTCTCTTCTTAACATGTTTCTGTTGAACCTGCCACTGCTACTCCACAAAGGAAATCAACGAAGCCAAAACATAAATCATCTTATCTGCAAGACTATCATTGAAACATGTTATCTACTTCTTCCACCACTCAGTCATCCACAGGTACCTTATATCCTATTTCTTCATATCTCTCATATGATACATTATCAATCTTTCCCAAGTTAATGAACCTAAAACCTATAACGAAGCCATCAAACATGATTGTTGGAGAAATGCCATGGATCAAGAAATTGCAGCTTTAGAAAATACCAAAACTTGGGTTTTGACTGATCTACCTTATGGAAATCAACATATCATATGTAAATAGGTATACAAAATAAAGAGGCATGCTGATGGGAGTATTGAACGATACAAGGCATGCTGATGGGAGTATTGAACGATACAAGGCAATGTTAGTAGTCAAAGGCTACATACAACAACAATGCTTAGATTACTTTGAGACTTTTTTACCTATTGTCAAACTCACAACAATAAGATTGGTTTTGGCTTTAGCAAATTCCAAACATTGGTATTTACATCAACTAGATGTAAATAATGCCTTTTTACATGGGGATCTAGATGAAGAAGTATACATGTCTCTTCCTCTTAGCTACAAAACAGAAAAACCAGCGCAAGTTTGCAAGTTATTGAATTCTTTATATGGACTCAAACAGGCCTCTAAACAATGGAATTACAAGTTGACAACTACTTTACTTTCTTTGGGCTACATACATTCAAAATCCGATTATTCACTTTTTGTCAAAAGTGATTCTACTCATATCACCATCTTACTTGATTATGTAGTTGATATAGTTGATGACATTCAGGAAATCCAAACCGTGAAGGCTCTATTGAATGCAAAGTTCAAGATTAAAGACCAAGGCCAACTCAAGTATGTTCTGGGCTTAGAAATTACAAGATCTCAACAAGGCATTACTTTATCACAAAGGAAGTATGCTCTAGAGTTACTAGAAGATGCAAGATTGTTGGGATGTCAACCTACTTCTACTCCCATACAGCTAGGCACAAAATTTTCCAAGATAGAAGGGAAACCTTATTCAAATGTGCATGCCTATAGAAGACTTCTTGGCAGGTTACTATATCTAACCAACACAAGACCATATTATGTTTTGTTGTTAGTACTCTCGGTAAATTTCTTTCCAATCCTTTGGAAGATCACTATGGAACAACAACAAGGATCCTGAGATATATCAAGAACAATCCAGGACAATGATTATTCTTTCCCTCCAACACAGAACATGCTCTCAAGGCTTTTAGTGATTCTGATTGGGTTGCTTGCCTTGACACTAGAAGGTGTGTGACTGGTTTTAATGTGTTCTATGGTGCATCCTCAATCAGCTAAAAATTCAAGAAGCAAGGTATTATATATAGATCATCAACCAAAGCATAATATAGAATCTTAGCTTCCAAACATGTGAAATTCAATGGCTTCTGTATTTGCTCCATGATTTGAAACAACCTCTACCACAACCAGTTCCTCTGTTTTGTGACAATCAATCTGCTATACAAATTGCACATAATCCAGCCATGCATGAGAGGACAAAGCATATTGAAATTGATTGTCATCTCATAGGGGATAAAGTTCAAGCTAGTGTAATTAAGCTCCTACCCATTTCTACTTCAGCACAACTTACATACATTGATACTAAAGTTTTGCATCCAGCACAATTTCAATCTTTGTTGTTCAAGTTGAGCATTAAGGATATATATGTTGCAGCTTGAGGGAAATATTTGATTTAATTTATTTTCCGTTCATATATGTGCATTTATGTTCATATATTTATATTATGTTTTTATACTTATATTATGTTTTTATATTGTTTTAAACAGTTGTATATATAAATTGTACTATTTTCTTATCATTGAATACGATACACAATTTTCATCTTTTTTTTTTCTCATAACAATGTTGTGTGACATTTTCTTTCATACTTCTCAACAAACTTTTGAATCAATAATATCTAACAGAATGAGAAATATTTATCCAAACTTGTTATAACTCACTATTCGAAAAAACATTCATCAATTGCTAGAAGAGATCGACGGGGAAATGGTCCTTTTGGAGCTTTCTTTAGGGAAACTAAAAACCTACGACAAGGACGAAATCTCGAAGTACAAATATTTGAGCTTTAGATTTTCCTCGAAGGATAGAGATAGTACCTGCATGCACAATACTCAACATTAATAAGAGCTACAAGCTCTTCTTTACATTATAAGAACTATCAAATACAAAATGGAAAGACGGAATGCGAATTTGGAACAAGGGGCTGCCGGAGCTGCCGTCAGAGTCCCACGACCACCGCTGGTTCCTCCTTTTCCAGCTTTTGCCTATCAAATGAGCCGCTGCTTTTTTTAAAACTTAAATTTTCATTATAAAAGATAAAGATTAAAGCACATGAATGTCTCGTCGACGTGTAAGTGTAAGCGTAACATTTAGGTGAAACACCCTTGGCCACTAGAGAAAAGAAATTAATGACGTTAAAAATATTGACTAAAATCATTGTTTTTAAAATTAGAAAAATTAAACACAATTAAAATTTCGAGAATGGATCATTTGCAATTTTTTTATATAAGTAAGGAATTAAAAATATGTTCAATCTATAAATAAATTCATTTTATGAATATTTTTTAAACTCATTTCAAATTTAAGAATTCACATTATTTAGATATAAATATAAGTAATATTTCAATTTTGAAATTGATGAGAAAAAAAGAATGTATATGTATACGTTCTCAAATTTATCCCTATTTTAAATCATTAAAATATTTATATTTTATTAGTTAATTTTCTTCTTATATTCACAATTTTCATTAGTTTTTTCTTTCATTTTATTTAAAGAACATTTCTTTTAATACATAATTCTTCATTTTTTCCCTATTGTATAACTCATTTGATATCCATCAAATTTACTTTTTCTTTCTTATCAAAATATCAATTACACATTTCTTTTCTTTGTGCGATATTTTTTAAATCATTTATTTCATTCTAACATGTATAAATCTTAATATTAGATTTTATGATGACTTATTATGGTGTTTGTAATTCACTCGCACAATAAGTGAAACAATGATACAATTATAGATATGATGAGACTTTTTATGCCGATTATCACTACAATGGCCATAACAAGTGGAAGTAGTGACAATTTTGTAATAAAATACAAGTTTATTATATTATTTTTAATGGCTTAATATCACTTTTGGTCCATATGTTTGTCTACTTTGTTCAATGTGAGATTCAACTTTTTTGAGTGTTTAATATGGTCTCGATTTTCGTAATTTTTGTTTAATTTGGTCCTTATTTCCTCATATGGCTCGAAGGAAACCAGGTTTTTCGATGGTTGGAGGCACCAAATCACTTTTTGGAGAGCTTGAAGGTCTACTAAGGCTTACAGAAGCACTCCTTTCTTCCTCTTGGTTTCTCCTTCTTCTTCCATGTCCTTTTTGTAAGCTTGAGCTCTACATGGAAATAGAGAATCAAACCTATCTTGTTGGTGTGATAGATGTAGCCACTAAATTCTCTTGTATTTTGTGAATGTTTTGATCATATATATATATGCATTTTCCTTCAAATGCTAGTTTTCTAGTTTCTATGCTTAATGCTTGTTGTAATGAGAATGTTCATAGCTTGGTTCGTGGTTCATTAAGTATTGGGAAATATCTTTTGAAACCTAGACTTGGAACAAGATACATAATGAAGCTAGTATCTAGGAATGAAGCTTGACCCATTAGCTATCTTAAATCGTAGATCTTAAAGTGGGTTTGTTTGTTAAGTCTTTAAGCCCTTATTCACTTTAATGGATTTGGGGGAGAGTGATTGAATGGATTTGAGAGGATTTGTAGGTAAATTATTTGTTTTTTATTTGAGTGAAATTTAGAGGTAAGTGAGAGTGAATTTGGAAGTAAATTTTTTTAATCTGTCACATGAATCAAATTCTACACTAATTCTCACAAACTTTACTTCCAAATCCACTCTCACTTACTTCCAAAATCCACTCTCACTTACTTCCAAAATCCACTCTCACTTACTTCCAAAATCCACTCAAATAAACAACAAAAAAATTAACATCAAATCCTTTCAAATCCATTCAATCACTCTCCCACAAATCCATTCAATCACTCTCCCAGAAATCCATTCAAGTGAACAGGGGCTAAGGGATTGACTCTTAGTGAGGAAACATAGGCTCTTTCACGTAAGTGATTAAGGCTTGAGTGTTATTTTGGTTTGACTTTAGTGTTTGGTGGAGACGAGATGAGTTTGCATTTTCACAAGAATGAAGCAAGTGAAATGTACTCCCAACAATATCGTTTCATACCATTTATGACCTTTTTCCATTCCAAAGTGTCTCCAACTCCCAAAGTTCAACCTTTATTCTTTATCAATTTATATTTTGCACATAATTTTTCATTTATGAATTATTCTTTAGTCTAGATGAGTTATTAATTGTATGATTATTTAGTATTAGACTAATCTCATATGAAACAATACTTGATCTTACCATTTTATATTGCTTGAAAGATTTGGTACGCTTGCAAATGAGTTAACAAGGGACAACCTTGAACCTTAATCCATGTTATTGTGTTTATCGAGTTTGTTTTACATTTTTACTGGTTCTGAAGAATTAAAGTGTTATGGTGATTACTGTTACTGTGAATGTAAATTGATCTTGTAATCATTATTTGTAACATCCCATTTTTTTGCTTGCTATAATCTATAATTAACACAAATTACACAATTAAAATAAAACTTTATTCCCCTCTTATTTGAAATCTGAATAATAAAAAAGAAACATTGTTTTACAAACATACTTTATTCAAAAGGAAAAACTTAAGACTAAAAGACTTCTCAAATATATTCCGATATTGACATTTCTCCTTAGTGCCGTGCGCCTTCCTCAACACCTCTATTATCATCTGCTTCCGTATAATATGACCATCATAGTGGAAACCACAATAATCATAATAGAATTGAACTAACATACAAACATCATAACCATAATACACATCAATCATAATATAACAACTCACCCAAATCTTACATAATCATGTGTCTCTTAAACACTATATAATTACACCGATTGTTTAACACAACCACACAAAACATGTTATCACTACAACATCAATGAACTCAACTCAAAATCCGATTTGTAAATCTCGCACGCAACTTACCAATATAGGTGTCACCTCTCATTACTCTTCTCGGAGACCCTGACGAAATATACATATGTCACTTCTCATTACTCTTTTTGAGATCCCTTGTGAAGTATACATGTGTTACTTCCTATTAATCTCCTCAAGAGCCCAATGAAGTATACCTCCTGTACAAATACGTGAAGTTACCCTTCACCATCTTTCGTCAAGTCAACAGACACAAGCATACATTTACACTTCTCAATCAACATATATTTACATGTCATCACAATCATACTAAATAACATCTACTCCAAAATTTAGACTCATATAAAATAATACATCGCATACAAACAAGAAAGCAAGAAAGAAAATAAGAATATAAGTTCCCCTACCTCTTAATCTTCAATTCTTCCTTCATCCCCTTCAAAACTCAAACTTTAAAACTTTCTCCCTTCTTCATTGACTTTTCCATTTCTATTAAAACTCTCACCCTAAACTTTGTCATCCCATATATTTATAAGCCTAACATTTCTAATGGAAATACAATATTTTATTCCCACTTATTATTATCTAACAATAATATATAAGAATACATCATAATATCTAACAATATCTCAAGATATCTTTTAATTTGTAACAATATATAATAACTAAGGATATTTGTTAATATTTTTTTAATAGAATAATTATTCACCAAATCTTATTTCTTATAATATATTTTAAATAAAATATATCCTTCAAATTATAACTAACAAACTATTTTATCTTTTTACTTAAAATATTTAACCATATTTTTATGTTTTTCTAATTATTAAAATTTTTAGGATCTCACAATACTAGTGATTATTGTTACCGACGCATAACTCATTCTCTTTCGAGTGAGGATTTCTACTTCTCCTCCTCATTCATTCAGAATCCAATGAGGAGAGATCACCTTCCACCATGCTTCCTCTACTAGGTTCATCGTCGTTGACACTGATTTCAACGAGAAGTTCATTAACGTCACCCCACTGTTCTTCCATTTTCCGAAGTCGCATGATCCACTTTCTACTCTTCTTTTTTCTCTTTCAGAACCTAGATTGGAAACTACCACGACCTCCGTCAACATTGCAGTCATTGTTGCTCCTCACCTCCACTAGTACAAAAACATTGTATAACGTCGTTGTTTTTCGGCTTTTCACGTCGAATTCGAGATCGACATCGTATCGGGAGATGTTAAATTGACGTTGAACATAGAACAATTCGACGTTAATCAAATTAACGTCGAATGTTGTCAATATTCAACGTTAATCAATTTTTTTTAACTAATTATGATCATTTTTTACAACTATACAAGACCTGAAAAGAAGGGAAACAACAAATTTTAGTTTTTGATATTTTAATAAAAGCATGAACTAAGAACGTGTAGTATAGTATCAATAACAAACAACAATAACAAAAAATAACAAACAATAAACAAGTTTAATCAAACAACAACAACAAACAGGTTCAACCAAACAAAAACAACAAACAAGTTAAAAAAAAAAGTTCAACAAATAGGTTCTTCAAAACGAAAACGAAAACTAACCTTCAAAAGTGAGTTCGTCGAAATAAAGTAATGCCACTAGTGAAAGAGAAAACAAAATGCGCCTCTGAAGGACAAGAACAAGAAAATAATCGGTCAAAACAAACGAAAATCATACCTAAAGTAGTTAATTAACATGAATTTGTAACAAATGAAAGAAAAATTACATGTAATGGTCGTCAAACTTCGTTCTAGAAAAGTTTGAGCAGAAAAGAGGGTATCGCACGCTAAGATAAAGTGAATGAATTTTCAATCTCCCGCTCAAATTTTTATTGAATTTACTAACCTTTTAACGTCTAACACTGGGGCATTCGACGTTTTATATCCTTTTGACGTCTAATTCTAGGGAATTTGACGTCATACGTAAATACATTTTCACCTTCGCACCAAACATTTTCGCAAAATTTACCCAATATAACAAATTGACGTCGAATTACAATTTAAATGGCGTCTAGTAATTGCATTTATTTACAAAAATGTCACCAGTCATTTTTAACGTTGGTTATTCAGTGGTTGGACATTGAACGCATGATGTTATACACTGTTTTTGCACTAGTGTTCTTTCCCTTTTTTTTGTTATGTCTCTTTTTAATTGTCCTCTCTTGATGCTCTATGCGTGATAATGCTTGCGTTTGTGAGATGAATTGGGTGGCTATTATGTATGCAACACAATGATGAATGATGATACTGAAATGGTGAAGCTTGGTGGAAGATGATGAAGCTGAAATGATATCTCTGTAATGTGTAGTATTGGGTTTATGTGTAGTGTGATGTGTGTTTGGTGATGGATGAACAAATATAACATGGAAGTTACTTTCTACGTCAGTTATTGCTATAACCAACATATAAAGTTACACTTTCTATGCCGGTTGGGCACCCACCCACCATAGAAAGTGACTTTTTATTATAGACATGAAAAATTTTTCTATGCTAAAAGAGGTTTTCTATGGCTCGTCTAGAATCGATATAGAATGTGGACTTTCTATGACCAGTGCAAAAACAACATAGAAAATACAAACTTTTTATGTTGGTTGTATATATGATAAGTCCATAATAGACATTAATGGTGATTTCTAACTAACATAGAAAGTCTTCGCAACACTAGTGACATTTAATATTTTTTTTTCTTTTAAATAGTTTTAAAGATTAACTTCAAGTGTTAAGTAACCTTATAAATCATATTGAGGTAGTTGTTTCATCTCCTTTTAATTCTTAATTTTGTTTTATTTGAATAACTCTTATTTCTTTATGCAATTTTTCATTCTCTTCATTCAATATTTACCAAGTCTATTTAAATTCTTAATTTTTTTTTCTCTCAACTCAACATTTCTTTTTCAATAATTGTGTATAATTGTTATTTAATATCATATTCTCTTATAAAAATTTCTTTAACAATTGATACAGATCAAAAGTGGGTATGAACACTTACCACTCTACTTGCAACTTAATGAAGATGGAAATATTATATTTTATATTCTATATTAGTTAAAGATAAAATAAATTTATAATTTATAATTAAATATAAATTTCATTTTATAAATTGATTTTATAAAATTGAATTAGACTTAAAACTAATTTTTTTAAAATAGTATCATACTTATTTGGAACCTATTATAATAAGATTTATTTTTTCTTCAGTTTAATATATATATATAGTCCAATGTATATGTCTTAACGTAAGAAAAATGTCTTAAAAATCCTAAGTTAAGTAGACAAAAATACCCTCATATATTATGGATTCTAAGTTTTAAGGTCAAGGGTATTTGAATAATTTTCATTCTCAAAACTAAAAAAAAACAAGAAACCCTCAAACTCATACTCACCCTTTCCCTTATCGCTCATTCCTCTCAACCCTTTCTCTTTAATCTCTCTCACTCCAATATTTTCTCTGTCATCCCTACAGTAGCTCCAACTGAAAAAATCATAAACACTCATCCAACTCTAATCCACCTTCCTCAATTATCCAATTTGTTTCTCTCTCATCTCTATCTATCCCCTCTCACATCCACACACAGCAACCTGCGACATCGGAATTTGTTGCTCTTATTATGTTCGTTTATTTGTTTTCTACTTTAATAAAAAAATAACTAATGATATTGATGTGTTGATTTTTTATTATAGGACTGTGTTATATCTTTTCCCTTCTAATTGTTATTAAATTTGTAAAAAACTAAAGTCTACAATAATTTCAATAATTTCGAAACTAAAAAAAAAACAAGAAACCCCCCATGAAAAGATGTTAGCATCAACCCATAATAGTTGCAAAACATTTAGTTTCTTAATACCCATTTTGATAAAATCATAGAAATGAAAGGAGTAGAAGTTAAACTATGAGCGTGTTCACTACAAAAATACATGGAATTACCGACGGAACTTTACCGACGAAATCATTTCCGTCGGTAAACGATGTATTACCAACGGATTTTATCGACGGATGAAGAAAAGTGATTACCGATGGATTTTGATCCTCGGTAATTACCGACGGCCAAAATCCGTCGGTAAAGCCTTCGGTAATTACCGACGACCAAAAGAGCGGCAAAATTCCCGCCCATTTCTCCTCTCTCACTGTGCGAAGAAGACTACGTTTTAAGAGCATTTTTCACCTTCTCTACAACCATTTTTCACTCTTGTGCAACCATCTTCCCTTAGTGTCACTGCTACCGTTGGAGGGCACCATTGTTGCCGTTGGAGAGCCACCACTGAGCGCCACCGCTGTCGTTGGAGCGTCACCACTGCCATAGGAGAACTCTACCATTGTCGTGGGAGAACCACGCGGAACGTCACCGCTGCTGTGGGAGAGCGCCACCGCTGTCGTTGGAGAGCGCCACTGTTGCCTTTGGAGAGCGCCACTGCTGTCGTTGGAAAGAGTCACCGCTGCCATGGGAGAGCGCCACTAGGAGAACGTCACTGCTGCCATGGATGCTCAAAAAATAATTTAGGAATTTTCCAAATTTTAGGGTTTCTAAAACAATTGGACAACCTAAGTTTAGTCTTTGATTTTGGTTTTGGAATGAATTGGATTGTTGTTTTGGTTTAGGAATGAAGAAATTTTGATAAAAAAAATAAAATTTGAGGAAACAGACGAAGGGGAAATAGGAAGAAGATAAACCAGATCGAGATATTTACCGACGGACTTACCGACGGATTTTTTGCCATTACCGACGGATTTATCCTTCGGTAATTACCGACGGCCATAAAAAGCCGTCGGTAAAGGTTACCGACAACGTTATTACCGACGGAATTAGGTCCGTCGGTAATCCGTCAAAAAAATACCATTATCGACGGATTTTTGACGTTTCCGACGGATTTTGACCGTCGGTAATAAATGTTTTTTTTGTAGTGGTTGGAAACAAATTTATTAAGTTTAAATTTCAATTTGAAATTCAGTGTGTTTTGTTTTTCTTAATTTCACTTCTACAACAAATAAGAAATCAGAATAACAACATCATGTTTACAATTTTGATAAAATCATAGAAATGAAAGGAGTATAATTTAAACTATGAGCTTGATGGTAATAAATTTATTAAGCTTAAATTCCAATTTGAAATTTAGTGCGTTTTGTTTTTCTTAATTTCACTTATGCAACAAATGATAAATCAGAATGACAACATCATGTTTATATTGATCAAACAAGTTGGAAATGTGAATTGTTTAAAATAAACTTACATGATGTGATTTACATTGGAAAGTAATTTTCTGGTCCAACTAAAAGCTAACAGGTTCATTATGACTAGTTTACTAATTTCTGGTTGATTTTTAATTAGTTGGCATATCAATGCAATTCTTCTTCGAAAGTACTCAATATTCTGCAATCTGGTAAAATGTAGAAGATGTGTAATTTGTTAGAATATTTTTGTTCTTTTTACAAAAATAAAATGAAAATATGCTTATTAATATGAAACATTCGAAAGGGAACGAGTGGTGGTCTATTTTCTGAACAAGGGGACATAGTTAACAACAACAATTTGCTCTGTTCGTAACTTTCTTCAATAGAATGTTTTTAGAATTATTTTTAAGAGTTCACTTCAGAAATTCATTTTCTGGACAATGACTTACCCCTCCCGGAATCCCCTTTCCACATAATGGTTTTTCTCTTTTGAAAAATATTTTTTGACAACTTAATAGTCAAAATATCAAATTTCCCTGGAGATAAACTACTAATTCTAAAATTTAAAAACAAAATTTAATAAAATTCAGAAGGGAAAAAATATAACACAACTCTCCAATAAAAAATCAACATCATCAATTATTTTGTTATTAAAGTGGAAATCAAATTAACGAACAAAGCAAGAGCAACAAATTGCGGGGTTGTTGTATGTGGGTGAGAGAGAGTATGAAGATGAGGGAGAAACAAATTGGATAAGTGAGGAAGGTAGATTAGGGTTAGGCGAATCTTTCTGATTTTTTAGTTGGGGTTACCGTAGGAATGACAGAGAAAATATTGGAATGAGAGAGATGAAAGAGAAATGATTGAGAGGAATGAGGGAGGTGAGTAAGGATTAGGGGGTTTCCTATTTTTTTTTTAGTTTTGAGAATGAAAATTATTCAAATACCCTTGATCTTAAAACTTAAAATCCATACTATATGAGGGTATTTTTGTCTACTAAAACCCGACATACATTACTAAAATGTACTAACTGAAAAAAGAACGTACGCAATTTAACAAACCCATATATATATATATATATATATATATATATATATATATATATATATATATATATATATATATATAATCCACTAAATCTCCACAAACACGTGAGTATGCCTGGATATGCATGTCCATCTGCAAATAAAGTGATAAAAACAAAAAAAAAATGTGGACATGGATGAAGTTAATTATTGTGGAGCCAGAAAGCTATTAGATCTAGGAATTCTTTTTTATAAATTTGATTATTCTTTTAAACCATGGTGAAGCATGTATAATTGGGAAAATAATTAGACGTAGACACAAAAGAATGATTTGTTGGCATGAACAGAAGTTGAATCGAGTTCATGTGAGAGAAACAATGAAATGAATTAATGGTGAATATATACTAAAGGCATATGGAGATAGGAAAATGACCCTACAATCACCATGTGACACCACTCAACCTTGTTTCTTCTCCGTGTTGTGCTGTCACACCATTCATACACATACTTCTCCAACTAGCTTTTGGAAAGCGATTCCTCAAGTCCATGCAAATGTGGATGCTTCCTGCTTATGCACTTCGTGTTTCTGATTTCATCATGTACAAAAATAAACGTGACTTTGTGTGACGTGTGTAACTATCCACTTTTGAGATTCTCTCAAATATATTCTTATTTTAATAAATTTTAACTTAAATTCAATTCTCGATTATTTAACTGCTTGATTGGTTAAATGGTGGATTTAGAAATTAAATTTGATAGTCAAATAATCATCAATTTAATAGTGCTAAAAGAAGTTGGATGATTTCTTTTACTGTATATATTTTCATTCACATGTACTATATTACAATCGGATATTTGTGTAGAATGTTTCCAGTCGAAGATGTTTAACAAAATAAGTGACGTGTAAGAAAAGACATATTATATATTATTTGTAATAAATAATTAAACATTTTTATATAATAAATAATTGAGCATTTGAAAGTAAATGCATAGAAATTATTCAAATATAAATGCTAAATACGTATTATTTGATTTGAACTTAATATTATATAATAAGAAGAAAGAATATTTGAGAATTTTTAATAAATTAAGATGAATTAACTGAGCTGGGTCGTCTTGGGACGAAGCCAAAACAGGTCGACATAAGACAAAAATCAAGACATAAGATAAAGTCGTTTTAAATGAAAATTTGAAATAAACTCTCTTAAATTGAGGATTAAAATGGGATGAGTCAAGCTAAAGGTTAAGAGTGACCAAAAATCGAGATGGTTGAGGGCTGAGACAAGCCAAAATTCGAGATGGGTTGAAGTTTGAGATAGATCAAAAATTAAGATGGATTGAAGGTTGAGACTAGAGCTGTCAAAACGGGTCACCCGGCCCACCACGGGTTGGTCACTTAGTGAGTCAACCCAACCCGGCTCACCAACTCACTTAATTACAATTTTTTTTTAAATAAAAAATTTACAAACTTCTATAATACAAATTTAAACAAATTTCAGTCCTAAATTTCACTTCCAACATGGGTGTTTAATTAATTTTGAAAATAAGGAACTTAAATAATTTTTTCAAGCAAAAAAATAATAAATATTTTTTTATAAAATTAAAATTAAATTTTAATAAAATAAAATTAGGTAGGTGGGTTGGTGGGCCAACCCGGCCCACCACGGGTTCAACCCGCATGAGCCGGGTTGAAATCTGACCCGCATAAAAAAAAAATACAATTTTTTCTAACCCAACCCGGCTCAAACCCGTAGTGGGCCGGGTTGGCTCGCGGGTTATGACCCATTTTGATAGCTCTAGTTGAGACAAACCAAAAATCAAGGGAAGTTGCTCCCTCCACCACCCCAAGTGCTCCTTGCACCTCCCCAAAACAATTTTAATTACAAAACTACCCTTTTTACTTTAACCTTTTATCTTTTTACTTTTTTTATGAAAACCCTAATCTTTACCTCTCATTTTCACTCTCACGGTTGGGCAGCCCCACACCACCAAACTCTCACTTTCTCTCTTTCTCTCAAGATCCGTTTTCCTCAACCCATTCTTCAAATCCGTTTTCACTTTTTTAATTTTTTCTTCTCCATTTTGTGCCTTGGTTGTGTGTTCCTTGTGCGGTGGTGGTGCGGTGTTGGTCCGGTGGTGCAGTGATGGTTCGTTAATGGTGCTTTGGTGGTGCTTCGGTGTCTACTGTGTAGTTTCCTCTAGGAGAGGTTGGTTCAAACTAAATTTATTTCATTTGAATTTACTGGAATATAATCTGTGTGTTGTATGTTTGGCCTTTGTTTTGTGGTGGCTGCGTTTTCTGTATTTTCTATGTGTGCAGAGGAAGAAGATGACCGCCCAAGCTCAACAAATATGGCACATCTGTTTCTCCTTCAACGGAGGTCGATATCCGTCTACGGATATTGACATCTATTTAATATTTCAGCGTATACCCACATCCGTTACAGTCTTAGCCTTATATATATTAAAAAACATGTGAAGCTCGCGGACCACCTTCAACCACCACCACCAGACAGAGCTCTCTCAGCAAACAAAAATTAAAGGGAGAAGAAGATTGAGCGGAAGCAGCAACAATGACATCAGCGACAGGGGTCAACGGAGACTGTTGGTTCAATATGGGTAGGGTGGTTTGGGTCAATATTTTGTTGTGATGTTTTGTTTGAACCCCAACTCACTCTTTTAAAAGAAAAAACACTTGGGTTGAGTACCACTGGGAAAATAAGAAAAGAAAGAAGATCAAGGTTTCACTCTCTCAGGTTGGATCACACAGACTAGAGTCTTCTTCTCATTGATGCTACTGAATGGTTTCAGATGTGCGCCATTGCTACTCCTTCGTTTCACATAGGTGGACTGTTGCTCTTTCGTTTCACACAAGTGGACTGCTGCTCTTTCGTTTCACATGGGTGTTGCACTACCACTCTTTGTAACTTCTTCCATGACTGAAGCGAAAGTAGTGGACTGTTTGGAGAGGTGCATTGACACAGTGGTAGGATCATTAATGAAAGTATTGGTTGTTGGGTAATAAAATAAAAACAGAAATTAAATATTACTGAAGGATAAAAAAAGAATGAGGAGGTATAAGGAGCAGGACGTGGTGGTGGAGGAAGTAACCCTCAAAATCAAGATAGAGTGAAGGTTGAGACAAACCAAAAATCAAGATAGACTGAAGGTCGAGACATGCCAAAAATCAAGATGGACTGAGACAGACCAAAAATCAAGATGGGCTGAAGGTCGAGACATGCCAAAAATCAAGATGAACGGATGATCCAGAAAGGTTGAGATGGGCTAGCTCGACTAAAGGTTGTCCATAATCGATTTGGCTCAAGATCTAGACTGGCCTATTTAGACTGAAGGTATAGACGAGCCAACCTAAATTGAAGGTCTAATAATATATTTTAAAAAATAATAGTTTTTATGTTTTAAAAGAAAGCATATAAGGGTGATGCTCTCTCGACCACCACTCCTTACTCCCTCCACCTCTCCAATTTATCATATTTCCAAAACTATCCTTATGTCTTAACTATTCTACTTTTTACCTTTTGGGATTTTTTAACATATTTTAAAACCCTAATTTACCTCTCACTTTCACTCCCGTGACAACTGCACCCCACCACCACACTACATCTTTCACTCTTCTTCTCTTCCCATCTCTGTTCAAGGTTTTCTTCTTCCTTCTCTTTCTTTTTCTTTCAACCTTCTCTTCTCCACTTCCCTGCCCCTTTGCTTCCTTCCATTGCTGGTGTTGATTCCTGGTGTGGAGAAGCGTAGAGGAGGAGTGTAGATCTAGCGGTGGATCTGGTTTTTCATCTTCATCCCAAGTTAGTTTAAATCTGTATATCTGTTTATTATGTGTTGTTGTTGTGCTTGGTTTTTATTATGTGTTGTTGTTGTGCTTGGTTGTCTCTCAGAGCCGCGAAGGCCAAAACGGATGTGAGATATCCGTTTGGCCTTCAACGGGTGTCCGACATCCGTCGACGGATGTCATCCTTCAGCGGATGTCAACATCTGTTTAAGGTTAAACGGATGTCGACATCCGTTTCACCTTAAACGAATGTTGACATCTGCTGAAGGATGACATCCATTTAAAGTTTAAATCTTTATTTTAGGATTTATTTGATTACGCACCTGGACGAAACACCACTGCAACCTTCGAGCCACACCAAGACCGGCTCCTGGCACTGGATCAATTCCTTCCACCACTACCAACCTTTGCAACCTCCCACGCACACCACGTAATGAAATTCTACCGCAGTCTCACACAGCACAACGAATGAGAGGAAGAAGTTCAACGTTAAAAGAGAAAGAAGAGATTGTGTGTTTGCCAATGCATGTAGGATACCAGGTATATGTCACCGAAATGGGTTGGGAATGGGTAAAAATTCAAAAATATTAATCCTAAAAATAAAATTTTACTGAAGGATAAAACAGTAATGGAGAGGTGGAGAGAGTAAGGGTGGTGGTGTAGGGAGCAACACCCATCATATAATCAAGAACATATATCAGAACTTCACAATGCACAACAAAACCGTAATAGAAAAGTGATAAATGCCATAGATTGAACTTGCGTTACGTGAGTTCTCTTCTCTATTCCTTTCGGATTTCTCTTACTTTCTCTCTTCACATTCCATAAACTCCCTAACTTTCTCCTCTTCCTCTTACTTTCTTTTTGAAATTCTAGAAACTCTCTAACTTTCTCTTCTCCTATTTTTTCGAATTCACACCCAATGCTACACTGATCACACTTTTATATATATATATATATATATATATATATATATATATATATATATATATATATATATATATATATATATATATATATATATATATATATATATATATATATATATATATATATATCATATCCAAACCTTCCGCTCTTGAACCTGCCCTTACTAACAGCTCGCTAACAGATTCTGCAAAGCTGTTTTTATAGTTTGCCTCCTGGTATAATAAGAATGGAGAGAATGTTTATTTAAAACTGATGCACGTAATCAGGGAGTTTCACGAGTGAAACTAGAATATAATGAAAAGTCAAATTGTGTCTTAAATTCCTTTTTTTTATATCAACTTTGAAATGTGAAATTGTGTCTTAATATTTTATTACTATTTTTTAACTTAATTATTATACTTTTTATTCTCCTTACATTTTTCTTTTTTCAAATTTTATTTTTTCTCTTTTTATTTATTTATTGTTATTATATTTTTTAAAAAAACTATATATATATATATATATATATTCTTATTTTAAAAAAAATATTTTATATTTATTCGGACAAAATCTCTTTACACTTATCAAAGTTCATAAACTTGCATTTCAAGCAATAAACATATATCGAGTTAAAAAAGTTAGATTTGAAAAAAAGATAAATATAAGATGTGTAAATATATCAATTTATATAAATATAGAAACCCTTAAATATATAAATAAATTTATAGTATAGATAAATACACCAATACTTTTGTACGAAAACATAAAGTTGAATATTTTTAGGAATTCTAATGCTAAAAAATAGGAACTTAGATCACATAAAAAAATATTTGATAAAAAGCTGACCATCTAGAAAACGACTTACCGGTCTAGAAATTATTCTGAACAATAATAACCATTAATGAACAGTTAATTAGAATAATAGCTATTAATTGACAATTACCAGGAATAAAGTCATTTATTGGTAATTAATGAACCACACCTAATGATAAGCTCATTAGTAATTTTTATAGATATATGTCTAACAGAAAAGACAAGTAATTTAACTCTAATTACTAATATTTATTACAAGATTATTACGCAAAGTCACTGACTTAAGCGTCGGAGTGTCTTCTGCAAGCACATTTCCACGCAGTTAGGACAAGGAGAAGAGAGAGAATAGCGCAAGGATGATGTAGTAGACAACTTTTAATGCTTTAGGTTAGGGATCTCATCCCTACCGAAACATTTTGGTGCCCACCGTGGGGCCGAGCAACATCCCCATGGAAGCACAAGGAACTAGACGTGTGCTCAATCTCGACATCGCTACTTCGGATAAATATCAGGTTTTACATCAAAAGCAAAAAAAATCAATAATAACTTCCAAAAGCTTTTGAAGTAATAAAAATAGTTTTTGGAGCGTAATCAAACGAGTTTCGTGAAAATGAAACAATTCTCATTTTATATTTTACAAATCTTATTTTATGACATTATTTTTAAACTAATAAATGACAAGTCACAGCAATCAAAGTCCTAACAAGACTTCATAGTCAAAAGCACAAATCGAATCTTTTTGAGTTAGAGGTTGTGAGTCATACAACAAAACACAGACGCGGTGGCATCAACTTGGAGTACATGTTATATTTTTCAGACATAAATTCTCTATACAATCTACCAATTATTCAAGAATCTAATGAATGAAATTAGTATGTTTCTCTATTTGTTAATTAACGTGATTGCTGCAACATAGCCAAAAAGAATAAGGTAGTAGTAGAAGAAGAAGAAGATCGAGTTATAAGAAGGCAGTGTCAGCGCGAGCATGGTGTAGCAAATGATGGATTGTTCCTGAGTAGCCATTCTTTTCTAGTGGATGAATCCAGTTTGACAGGTGAGAGCGATCATGTAGAAATTGAGCCTTCAAGAAGCCCCTTCTTGTTATCTAGTGTAAAACTGGTCGATGGATATGCTCAGATGCTAGTGAAATCTGAACCAACACAACATTGGGTGAAATGATGAGCTTAATATCGCGAGACACCAACGAAAAACACCAAATTCATTCGTCAAAGTTGAACGAGTGAAAAAGATAACTCATTCTTTTCCTCTTCACTCTTCTCTCATCCGATTCCTATGCTATTGTCAATGATTTTTGTGTAGTAGACACTAAAGGGTCCAGATGGCCCTTCAAGCTATCATTGTAAACCACCTAACACAGTGACGGTGGATGACTTTGTGTTCTCTGGTTTGGTAGCGGGGAACACCACAAACACTTTCAATGCCGCATTAACCTTTGCATTTGTCACTGATTTTTCAGGTGTGAATGGTCTTGGTGTTTCCACCACACGGTTAGCCATAGCAAAAGGTGGATCAATCCCAATGCACACACCTTGGAGCTACTGAACTTTTGACACTGGAGGAAGGTCAAATCACTTGCTGGTTTTATGACACCATTTGCTCTTTATAGGAAGGCACTAAAACCAAGAGATGTTACGGTTTTTCCACAAGGACAACTGCATTGTCAAGTGAATTCTAGAAACGAAAAAGCGATTTCTTTTCTTGCTTTCAGTAGCGCAAACCACGGAGCACAACTATTTGACCTTTTATTGTTTGGTAGCACACACTACCTTCCTTGATGTATGAATCTGCTTCTTAAACAATTACTATAAATGGAAGCAATCAAGCTCAAAAAACGCTTTCTATCTCAAATCTATCTTCACCGTGTTCGCGACAATCAAAGTGGGCACGGTCAAGTGGAGGTTACAACACAAGTCACAAGGCATTAAGCACTAATATCTCGGCCATGAACATCCTAATATGGATTCTTTATATTGGTCTTTAAATGTTCAACCGAAGACCGAACGGTCTCGTCCGACCAGCATTCAGCTTCGTAACCATAAATTATTTTAATATTAATTTGATTGGTTACATTTTTCTCACTGTTCAAAATTCAAGTTGTTATTTTTCTTCAGTGTAGATGCCAAGATCCTGCATACAAACCACTTGGCCAACTTTGAGCAACTGGCTGGTAGGGAACGTTTTTCAACTCCTGACTTACCTTCAACTAGCCGACAGGGAACGTTTTTTAGCCCTTCACAGGTGGTTAGGGAACATTTTTCAACTCCTGACTTACCTTCAACCAATTGACAATGAACGTTTTTCAACTCCTGTTCAACTATTCAAAAGTGGTCAATGAACTTTTTCAACTCCTACCTTACTTGCAACGAGTGGTCAAGGAGGTTCAGAATCTTGGTCAAATGTACAACAACAAACAAAGACACGTGTCAAAGGTAAAATTAATTCGCATCGGAAGCATACTACCTAAAACCCCTTTGCACATTATATCGTGCTCGGGCTTGGGGGGCTTGTGTACTGTAGGACCACCCGGTCAGTCAAAGGATCAGGCGGCTGACCATCCAGTGAAAAAATGACTAACCGGTTTGGAAATTATTCTGAGCAATAATAGCCATTAATGGATAGTTAATTAGAATAATAGTCATTGATTGACAATTAACAGGAATAAAGTCATTTATTGGTAATTAATGAGTCAGACATAATGGTAAGCTCATTAGTAATATTTATAAATATATGGCAAGTAATTTAACTTTAATTACTAATCTTTATTACAAGATTATTACGCAAAGTCACTGACTTGAGCGTCATAGTGTCTTTTGCAGACACCCTCCCTCGCGGCTAGGACAAGGAGAAGAGAGAGAATAACGCAACTAGATGATGGAGCAGACAACTTTGAATGCTTTGGGTTAGGGATCTCAACCCTACCGAAACAGTAACGTTTGTTCAAAGTGGTCCTATCTTCTTTAAAAAGTTTAAAATTATCTCATATGGTGTAAAAATGGTTCAAGTTAGTTATTTTTGCTACGGCGTTAAAAACTCTAATAGTGTAACTTCCTGCTGACCAAAACTAAATGAGTTGTCAACTTCTTCATTATGTGGCATGCTAAGGTCAAATGATGTGTGAATTTTAAAAATAAAAGTTAATGGGGTGGAAAGTTATTCTTAATAGATTATCATTTTTTTCTTATTAAACCCAGAAGTTGCTTGCTCCCAAACTACCACTGAAAACTCCAAACAATACCACCACCAGAAAACCACAAACCGCAATCATCACCCTCCAAACCAAAAAAATTACAAAATCTCAAATCAAAACCCTAGTCCCAAATTACGAATTCAAAACATGTAGAGAAGAATTAAGAACAAAAATTCCAAATAACATAACCCAAATCAAAACACTAATTCCAAATCTCGAAATCAAAACTTGTAGAAAAGAATTAAGAACAGAAACACCAAATAAAAGAACTCAAATCAAAACCTTAACCCCAAATCGTGAGATCAAAACCTGTAGAGAAGAATCAAGAACACAAACCCCAAATAACAGAACACAAACCCCAAATAGCAAAACTCAAATCAATACCCCTAGTCCCAAATCGCGAGATCAAAACTTGTAGACAAGAATCAAGAACAAAAACCCCAACTAACATAACCCAAATCAAAACCCTAGCCCAAATCACAAGATCAAAACCTGTAGAGAAGAAACCCCAAATAACATAACCCAAATAGGTATTAAGCCTTCCTGAAAGTAAAAAGAATGGAGAAAGATCGGTTTATAAAAGATTCTATAACGTTCAAATTAATAAGAAAATTAGATCTTTAATGTGTAAGATAGCAAGTGAGTTTCATGGTATCTTTCATCATGAAATACATGTATATTTATAAGATCTTGGAACTTATGTCATTTATGTGATTTCAATAACAAATATAATGGTTAAAGATGTATTATTAAAAGTCATTTAATGGTTATTTAAAGGATATAATAACATGGTTATTTAGGCGGTATTCTGGCTCAGTAAGAAACATGATTATCAAAGGATGAATGTGAGGGAAACTTAATACTCGATGTTAGTTATTTGGTAGCCAATAGTGATCGTTGGACTTCTCGGTATTCGGTCTGGTAATTCATCCTCCACAGAGTATCTGATGGTCATCATGTCCGTTATTGGCTTCAAATTATCTAGTACTAGATATCCCAAAAAACAATACCATGTTATTGTCTTAAATAACTTATTTAAAGATGATAGTTGTAGAATCAAGAGATTTTCAATCATATACACTATAGCATTATAATTAAAGAAATAAGTAAAAAATAGTTTTGCAGTACGAAATTGTATAAATAATAGATAATAAATTAATAAATGGAAGAAAACACAAAATGAATAGAGTGTATTTTATTTAAAACGATGTTAGCGATATGTAGATTGAATATTGTTAAGAAGTAGACTTTAAGCCTAATTCAACTCCACAAAATTGGCTTGTAAAGTGAGGTTTGCATCCACTTATATACTATAAGTTGGTCTTATCTTTAGTCAATGTAGGACTTCCAACACACACCCCTCACGCTGAGGTATATACATCTTGAGTATGAGACTAGACATTAATGAGTGGTCCGATAGTGGCCCGATAGCGGATAAAACAATATTGTCTACACAAATCTCGCTAGGATAGACTGTAACTTGACTCTCCTACCATGTTAAGAAGTGAACTTTAAGTTTAACTCAACCTCACAAACCCAGTTTGTAAATTGAAGTCTGCACCCACTTATATACTATAAATTAACCTTATTGTAGTCGAACTCCCAACAAATATGACATTTAATATTTGTAAAGATTTTTCGGTCTTCTAAATAATATAATTAATAATTTAAAGTTAGAAAATAAATAATGAAAAATATACAATAAATATTTTGAAAAAAAAAACTCCATAACATTTTTGAAAGAGGAAAGAAACTAACATTTAGATCTAACAGAAAAACAGGAAACAAATACAAAAAATAAGAAACCGTAATCATTCATATTTTACACAAAAAGCCAAAACTAAAAAATATTTAACACAGGAATAATGGAAACCACACACTCAGATCTTATCCATTATATGGAAATTAACGGTGACGAAAGAATCCATTGACAAAAAAATAACCTATTTCAAAGACAAATTATCTTAACCATTCGAATTGAGATCTTATTACTAATCAACAACAAAGTTTTAACAATTTTAAACGTTAACAATGAAAAACAGAAAATAGTCAGATGTTACCCATTATTTTCCATACAAAGCATTCTAACCTTCAAATTCGAAAAAGAAATAAGATATTCTTGCACAGAAGGAGAGAAGAAACAAAATAAAAGAGTATCCAATGAGAAATCAGAACATTGTATTACTATCTACTTTCAGTAACATGTGACTTTCGAGATCACGTGACAAGTTGATACTACTTGCAATGTCATTTTTAAATTGCTTATATTATTTCATATATTTTTCATATTTTCGATGACACCCAATATGTTTCTCTCTTTTGTTTCTTCACCTTTCAAGCTTTTCTATGTGATAAATCATTAGCTTAAGCATCTTTGTATTCGCATTACATGTAATAATTATTTTTGTGTTTACACGTAGGATACCTTTCCTTGTCTTCACATTCCTTGAAACCCATTTTATAAAGTTTAGATTGAAATTATACACTTATAAACAAAGTCAATTTCTCTTATAAAACTTCCACGTAAATGAATGAAATACAATTGATATGTTATCTTCTTCAAATGTGAAACTTTTATATTTATTTCGTTTTCTCCTCAAACTAATTTTAAAAATTTTGTTCACTAAATTAAATTTTTATATATTTCGTCTCTTCATTTATGAAAATAATATAAAACATTATTATCAGCAAACGATACGTGGAGTGTTTTTCAGGTAACAAATGAAATTTTAGAATAGACTATAATATAACCTTCTGCATTAGGAAAAATATTTTATACAACTTTTATAAAATATAAGGATAAAATAGATATAAATTTAGTTTAAGGACAACAACTATTTTAAAATAGTTCAAGAATAAAAAAAATATATTAAATTTTATTTATTTTTATCTCATAGAGCGTCTTCAAACAAATCGACTTATATTTTGGAAATCTATTAAAGGATAAGTGCTCTTTTCCTTTCTTATTCTACTCCATCTCCACTTTCATTGTAACTTTATTAATATTTTTGCTCATGTCCTTCATTAGCATTCCAACCTTTTATATTATCTTCTAAGAAAAATGACTTTATGTTTTTGCTCATGTCCTTCATTAGTATTGTAAGCATTATATTATCTTCTATGAAAAATGACTTTGTAAGTTGATATATTTATATCACCTTATTATCAAATATCAAAATAAATGAAAAACATGTCTATTTTATATCATTTCGGTTTATATGTATTTTAATTTTTTATCAATAGAAAAGAATAATAATTTTGGCGTATTACTATATAAAAAAAGTTTCGTATGGTAGGAATTGGTTTCTGTTAAATAATTTAAGAGTGAATATACTAGGGTCAAAATGTGCTATGCAAACTTTGTTGGGCCAAAATAAATGGGCTTTTATTGGATTAACTTTTGGAGAAATTTGGGTTCCCTTGAGCATCTCAGTATCAACCAAAGAAGAAAGCATTGCATTTCCATCATGCCTATCAAATAATAATAATAATAATAATAATAATAATAATAATAATAATAATAATAATAGTAATTTAGTAACAAAGGACTCCAAAAATCAAAGGTTGTAAGAAAGTAACTGTTCTAATTTGTAAAACAAATTAAGAAAAGAAATTTTGAAGTAATCTGAGTTTCTGCGAATCAATCAGGCCAAGGCTGAAGGGTTAAAGTTGGAATTGGTCATAAGCTGCAACGATCTGAAATTAACCATTCTCCTTTGCACTTCCAACATTTTATCAACTTCTGCTCTGTTCTTTTCAATCTCAACTATCAAAAAAGGAATTCAACTTTTACAAAAGCTGTCACAAATACAAAAATAACCCTCTACTTAATTAAATGTTCAAATTTTAGATTATATTCTGATTCTAATATGTTTATGACATTGTTACCTTCTTGAAGAATTCTTTGCTTTTCACGAGCAGCCAAATGAAATTTCAAAGTATGATGCTCAATTTCCAACGACAGATGCTTCTTTCGTTGCTCTGCAATTTGTCCGTGGAGAACTTCTTTCTTCCTCTGCACACCCAACACTCTATTCTAAGCTTTTACTATGGCTATAGTACAACATTTTATTCCTCTCAAGTAAGCTTTTTTGGAATATATATATATATATATATATATATATATATTAAAAATAACATGACATTTTTATAATTAAAAAAAATTACAAACTACTCCAAAACTGATATTCTCCGATGTCTATTCTCAAAAGGGTTTATAGAATTTCGTCGACAAACATGACTTGGTACAAAGGACAACAGATTATGTAAATTTAGTGCCCTAATTTTTCATTATCGATATTTGTTCTTGGTTAGATATTCGTTTTGAGGAAAGGAAAATCATTTTATATCCAACAACTACGCAAATAAACATTGATTGTTTTTGCATGAACAGGGTAAATATATAAAATTGATTGTTTCAATGAACGGTCTTAATCACCTCGTACGCTTTCAATTCGTTTTCTAACTCATCGATGTATGCAAGTTTCTTCAATCTCGATCTTCGTGCAGCATGTCGGTTTGAGACGATTCTAATCACCACAAAAGAAAAATTATACAAAACTAAAAACATATTTTCATATCTTTATTATAACTATACAAAAATCAAAGAATTAAGACTAAAGTTAGAGATCAAAATATATTTTTCCATAAAGAGGATTTAAATCACAAAGGTTTAATGATTTTTTTCTTTAATTATACATAAACATTTCATCATTATATATGCAAGCATGTAAAAACAGCATATACATACCTTTTAAACTTATTTGTCATTTCTTGCTCAATGTTTGCTTGGACTTCATTGGAAGTGTTGTGATCTCCATTAGGGTTTTCCTCTGTAAGAATGTGATCATTTTCTGGAATGGTGGCAAGCTTATGGAGTGGATTGGAAGGTTTTTGCCATGGTTGAGCTCTTAGAGGAATAGGCTTAATTAAAGTGGGTATCTTTGACCATGTCTTTTCTTCTACTGGGTTCCCTCTAATCTTAACTTCTCCCATTTTCCTCTGTTCTTTTGTCTCTCTGCAAAACAAGGAGTTATCAAATTTAAGCATAGATTTGCATAAAACACAAATATCTTTGCTAGAAAATATGTTATAAATATGTGCATCATCATATTAGAGAAAGTAGAAAACCCACATATAGCATTTTATTATTATTTTTGTATGGACAGAATATATTTTTTGTTGCATTAATAATATGTCAAATTGAGAGAAGGTAAAGAGGAAAACTACATGCATGTAAAAGGAATAGTGTGAAAAATGTTAATGACAAAACATAAAGCTTATGAATATAGGATTTAATGATCTGGTAAAATGAATGTTTTTTTTATCTCTTTTTCAACACAAAGAAGATACACGTGTATTTACCAAATATACCTTCTAGAAAGAGGCTTTCTTCCTTAAATACGTGGGAAGAACATGGTATGTTTAGTTGTTGGATTAGTATAGTTTTGCTAATTCATGTAATGATTGGTGTATTGTTGTCACATGAACCAGGTAACTTGGCGATTAATTAAGATTCCAAAACATTTTTGGGAAAAAATGAATATATTTTAATAAGATATGAATAGATCATTTGCCCCTGATGTGTTTCAGCAAACTACAGTGTCTAACATTAACTTTTGATTTCGATGTTCAAAAATTAAGATGATAAATGTATGTTTGCATTTAGTTCTTGATTAGTATCGTTCTTTTATTCATCTCTAAACTACAACTAATTAAGACGTGTAGTTAAAACAAAAATGGTATTAATTTTTAAACAAAAATGGAAGGCTGGTGTATTAAAATAAATCTAATCAAAACTTACGTAAATTTTAACCGAGCATTTAAACTAATATAGTGTGTTCTATTTTGCTTTTATATTTTTATTTTGTTTGAAAAAAAATCACAATTATATTTTTGCATAGAGAGAGAAAGAGAAGGAGTGTGCATGGAAAGAAGTATATCAATTTATAAAAATTATATATTTACACTTTAGTTTGATAGTATGTTGTTTATTTTCAAACAAATATTGTTATAGTTTAAAAAATAAGGAAATGTATAAAGGTAAATAAAGAAATAATTCAACCAGCTATTAATTAATTAACTTTATAAAAAATTGTCACCAGTGTATTATGCTTACTTTTGAAAATTGTTGAGTTTCGCATTCTTTACTTTGTAATTATTCGGTGAGCATGTCAAATTAATTCAGTTTTTATTTATATTTTTCTTAAATGCGCGTTCATTCGAATTAAGTTTTGGTATCATACGTATACATTTTACTTTTATATTAAACGTCTAATCCTCTTTCATTAAAGGTTTTTTTAATGATTTTGTAATATTAATGGAAAATACATCAATTCGCATAACTTATATCCTACTACAACGAATTAAATATTATAAAAGTGCAGTGAAAATTTTGTAAATAAGAGAAGCCTTTTTAAGTTTGTCTCTTTTTAATAATCACTGTAAAAAAATCTCATTTTTATCAAATCTTTTGAGATAAAAATAAATATATATTGCATCCCTCCTGGTCAGACGTAAATGAGACTTTTTTACATCTAATAACGAAAGATCGTATACAAAAAAAAATCTCATTTATGTTTGATCATAAGAGCTAATATGTAAATTTATATCTTGATTACAAATGATCTAACATAATATATTAAGTGCAAATTTTATTTTCCATTTCTTCTTTTTCAAATCTTTTCTTTAATGATGACCATGAGTTTGTGGGAGACTTCATTGATGATCAAAAAGACTATTTTTTTTTATCTTTTATATGTGATTTTTTCGTGTTGTGCACTGAGGTTAATTGACTAAACTTTTACTTTGCTTATATTAAATTTTTGATTGTTTTGGAGAAAATCAACAATGTCTCTGTTTGTTGTTGATGAGTTTCTCATGGTGATTGTTTTGTGGTGATTACTTTGATTGCATTGAAGTTTTTGTAGATTAAGTGTGTCATTAAGATATGTATTTTATATCTTATTGATTATTTTTAGAATCTTAATAACGAAAATGTATAAATATCTCCATTATATTTATCTTTTTTTGTCTATTATTGTCGTTTGTGTTTAATGTATATAGAACAAAATCATTATAATTATTATTGTTTTTTCATGTTTAACTTTAAAGTCAAAACCAATTATTTTAATTTTTTTTAACATAAAAAAAGTTCAACCTAAACCTATTGTCCGATACTATAAAGTTGGATCTAAATTTACATAAAAAGTCAGAAATACATAAGTAAAAAAAACTTTTTTTATTTTAACGTAAATTGTAATAAATATCTTATATTTCATAAAACATTTATAACGTTTGTATTAATTTTCGTTGGCCACAAAATCAAAGTGTAATGTAAAATTAATTACATTTATGTACTTAAATATTAATATAAATTGCAATTAACATAAATTTTGTCTTGAAATATATATAAAATATGGATTGTAACATGCATATTAATAATGTAGCAAAAGTAATTTATTTTACTAAACTATCTTTCAAGAGAATTTATTAATATTTAAATTTAATTAATTATTTGGTCAGGATTTACGTAAAAATAATTTAAGTCTTAACTTTTAAAAAATCAATATAATTAGGATTTTCTCTTGATACTATGACAAGTACGGTATATTATGTGTCAATTGGTAGGTTTTTTATTTATTTAATATATTTCTAAATTTTTTATTTGTTTCTTATTAGTTTTTTTATCCACGTCATGTCATATGACTAGTTGTTTCTGGACACGTCGGAAACGAAACTTGCAACTCTGTTACATGACACGTTGGGACACGTCGGAGAAGATGCTAATGGGAACGCGAGAAGAAAGGAAGAGAAGAAAGTAGCACATTTCAATATTAAACATCCGATCAAAGGAGGAGAAAGTACATTCTGGAAACGCAGAACCTCTAACCAAACTACATTTCAATTTCAACTTTTAAATGCCTTTTCAATGTATTTTAATTAAACCATTTTTTTAAAACATCTTTTAAACACTTTTTTCACATGATGAAACCATACGCTTATAAATACTTAGCTTATTTGAATTTACATCAAGAAAATCGAATGTCAGTCAATAACCGAGCACGGTAGAGAGAGAACTCTATTGAAGTTGGACGAACGCTATTTTCATCAAGATAGATTATAGAAAGAAAAGAGAATGAGCGCTTGGTGTAAGACCGAGCACTACTCAGTACGAGCGTTTGGTGTAAGACCGAGCACTACTAAACTTATAGTAGAAGGCTTGATAAATATAATAAGATACCACTAAGAGTAGTGTTTAAGAACAAACGAAAATATACAAATACATATATATATACTTAAGTTTATAACCGAATACCAAGAAGCAACTATGTTTGGCCGAACGCTCATGCATAGTATTTCGAAACGAAGACGTTCGTCCTCAACTAGGATTCTTCCCAAATGAAAGAATCCGATTCCAACCAAGTTCACTAGAAAAACCGAACGGTTAAGGACCGCTCAGTGACGAACGTACACTTTCATAGGGGAAATTTCATACTAGAATTATTTATATTCAAGTCATTTCTCAACATATATCTTCATAATTTCATACACTCATCTCATAGTCAATTTCCATACTTCATACAATCCAAATATAGCAACCATCATATATCATATTAATTCAGTCAATTCAACGAACATTCATGCAATACAAGTAACATACAAATTAAATTAATAAGCTTCCCTTACCTCTAGCGTGACTGAACGTTCACTGAGGCAGAAATACGGTTCACCCTACTATAAGTCCTTCTACCCTCAACGCTCAACAATTCTCCAAAACTAAACCACACAAAAGACCAACAATGGCTCAGAACGAGATGAACTCAGGCAACCAGAATATTGGTTTACATGTGCCAGAAAACGAACGGCTAAAGGAGAAGAAGAACTTACCAGTTTAGAACCCGAAACCGATCGGTTCAAATTGAAGCTCTTGACGCCGGAAGTGCTTCTACGGTGTCTGAATGGAGATCGGAGAAGAGAAAGTGTGAGATTTCCTAGAAAGAAGATGAAGGAGATTTAGAGAGAAGGAGGAGAAAATGAGATTTTCAGAATCTGGGGAAGAAGGGTGCATGCAGAGAGTGTGACGTGAATTTCTGAAAATCAAGTTTTCTTTCCCACGTCAAAACGAGCGTCCGCTCATCTGCCAACACCTGCCTTCCACCAGTTGAGTGTCGAGCCCCCCTTTTGACACGTGAAACCCACTAAAGCGAATCCTGAGTGAATTTTTAATGGTCTTGACAACGAGTAATTCCAATTTTTATTCAAAATTAAGATACCAAAATCATATTTAATTTTTTTTTATTTTAAATAAATAAAGTATTAGAAAATTTAGGATTTTTTTTCAATGAAATTATTAATATTTATATAAATGAATATTTAAATAATGTTTTATTATCTTTTATTTTTTTAATTTAAATTTAAATATAATTTTTTATGTAATTATATAATTATTGTTATATTATAATTTTTTATTTGAATAATATATTTTTATTTTATTTTATTTTAAAATTACAAATATCAAATATACTTCTTTTAATATATTTTTTAAAATAAAAAAATTAAAATATTAAGAAATATAAAAAAAATTACTAATTTTAAAAATAAATTTTTTTATAATAATCATACTCAAATTAAAAAATAATAAAATTTGATAATTTAATATTACTTTTTTAAAATATAATATATTATGCTATAATTAATTTTTAATTTGTGATATTTTTATTTTTCATATTCAAATAATTTAAAAAAATTAATTTATTTTATTTGTCTATTAAATATTAAATTTTTTAGGTTTACTTTATTTTCTTATAGGAGAAGAGATGTTTCAAAGTAAAAAATAATCTCTTAGAGGGTGGAAATAATATAATTCAATGCAATTTGTCTTATATATTGTAATGTTTATGTCCTATATTTTTCCATTTTAATCATATTCATGTATACATGTCATGTTCGAGTTTGTGCTTTATAGTACATGGTACTGTCAAGTGATAGTGGCAATGTCACGTGTCAACGTCAATTTGAATGTTATTGTATTTTGTATAACAAATTATTATTTAACACGTTTTGAATTAAATACTCTTATTGATATGTTGATCTCACAACTAAATTATGTATGTGAATTATAACATTTCTGAATTGAGTTTTGAAAATGATTTAGAAAAGTAGAATAAATTTTTATATCTTTCCTTATGATAGCTTATAAAATTGATATATAAGTTTAAACATGCATACTTTAAACTTAACTAATCTTTAACTAATCAAGGTTGATTTGAAATGACTAAAGAATTATACTTGGGTAAATTATGATTGATTTATAATTTTATTTAAATAAGTTATATCATATAAAAAAATTTATTGAGGTTGATGAAATTTGTATCTTATACAAAAATGATTATTAAGATCAATGAGAATTGTATGGATTTAAGGTCATACATTTGGGATGGTGTGTGAACTATTATTTGAGTTGTTGATTATGTACTTACACATATGTTATAGTAGAGATTTCCTAGCTTTACTAATGGTCTTAAGACACATTAACTAAGATTTCAGGTGGTGAGATGTTTAGGGAGAAGTTCTATCACATCATAACATGTGTAAATGTTTGACCTAGGTTGTGATGAACTTATCCTTATTTCATGTGGATTTGCTTGTAAATCCACATCTTGGATTGGGTCAAAAGTTAGTTTTTGGTAGGATGTAGTTTCGAAAAGAGTGAGTCAATATTTCGCTTGTTGAAATCTTTGATGAAAAAAAATCCATGTGTTGTCTTATGATTTTTGAATATCGGTGTTTTGATAGAATTGAATTAGTTTTTGTTATCTAATTTCAGTGTTTCCTTATACATATTTTTTAAAGTAAAACGTTATTTCAATAACTTACCCTTGCATGTGTTGTTGTTAGGAGTCACGCAATAGGAAAAATGAAAATAATTTCATCAATACTCAAGGGGAATCCATTACCAACACCAAATCAACCAGGCTAAACCTCACCACACATATCAACAAAGTCATTACACAAAAAAATGATGAGCAACACTAACCTCTTTCTAAAAAGAAATGCAAATGATGACATACCTTTAGCCATGACCCAAGCACATTCAAGAAGAGCTAAAGTGATTTATGCAAGGTGAAGCAAAATTATTTCTCTTAGGTCATCATGGAGTATTTCTAGACCTTCTATTAAGGGTCGGGTAATGTAGGATTGTGATAACGATTGATTTTACATGTTTTTATGTTTTCATGAATAAATGAACTCTTTCATAACTTTTACCTTGTTTTGTCCCCAAGTTTAATGAGTTTTTATGATTTCTTGTGTTTTAGTTAATATATGCTTATTTTACCTCTAATCTCTCTTTGAGTGTGTGAAATAAGGAAATAGGTAGTAATTATAGAACTCAATGAAGCATGATTGGAGAAAAAAAAATGATTTTAAGACAAATACGCACTTTAACGGTTCTAGAAATAACCTAGGGCTGCAAACATGAAGAGAAGAATCACATGTAGGTATATATTGGCATGGACCACCCTCGAATGACCAGAAAATCACCATTGCGCTAAGCTGACTCGTTGGGCGAGCTAACTGCTCGCTGACAAGTTTGACAACCTAAACCTGCAATATTGGAGTCCTTAAGCAAAAAATGGTTCAGCCAGCAAGTTACAAGTCAGGGAGCATCGAGTTTTAGGCCTGTGCAAGAATGAAACTGTGTGGCAAGTCTATCAGCCTTGATACACAAAAGTGGGTATTTAATCATGTTTTCACGAGGATTTTGGATATTCCTCATTTCTACACGAACATAATCACCTAGGGTGCTTGGGAGAGGCTTTTAGAGGCTATTTGGAGTATTAGGAAGCTCTCCCTCTCCTCCTTAGGTTTCCTCCTTCATCCATGGTGGTTTTCCCTTTTGGGGTTGAGGAGGAAGATGGGTTGCAGATTGGAGGTGGAAATGTGAAGGAAAGGCGCCATTGAAGCTTGTAGTAGCTGCTATGTGCCTTGAGAAAAGACCTTCATCTTCTTTATGGTTTCAATTTCTTCTCTACCTCTTCAATTTATTGAACCCTAAGTTCTTCACCATCGAAGACTAATCCTATTTGTTGAGATTAGTTGTAAAACTTGGAACTCTTGTGTAATTTATTGTTATTAATGATATATGCCTTTCCAGTTCATTTTAGTATTCAATGTCCATACTTAATGCTTGATGTGGATTGTTCTCATGCTTCATTTGTGATTTGTGAGGTGTTGGGAAATATCTTTAGAATCTAGACCTAAAATTGAATGCCTAATGGATGTTTGTATCTTTGAATAGAACTTGCTTTATTAGTAATCTTAAACTCTTGAACTTTATGCATGGTTGCTTATTAAGGATTCAAGGGATTCAAACTTGATAAGTTATCATAGGCTTAAAGTGATTAGAGATAGGATTTGAGTATGCTTATGAGTTGATTTTGGCATGAATAGGAATTAAGATGTTTGTCAATGCATGAGAATGAAATGTTTGAACTCTAGTCTCAACAAATTGTAAATACTCTATGTTACATTTCCTTCCAAACCATCTGTTTGATAAAAATATCAAAAAGGTTTTCTTATGTTTTTTGAACTTTCAGATCCAATTAAGTTAGATTGCAAGAGTTATTGAGTGTTGCAAAAGTACCTTGGGAGAAAACGATATTTATCACTTGTTACATTACGGTCGGTGCACTTGTCATTGGTTTAACAACTATCAAATTTTTATCAACATAAACTCTCATCTGAGATTACCATTAATTGGTTTGTTGAGAGAAAGGTGTGATTAATTTCAGGAGAGTATGATGAGTTTCACCTAGAGCTGGAGAGAAGACACTGGGACATGGTGTTAGAGGACCTCCTTAACGAAAAAGATGAAGTGATGGTGAAATAGTTATATGCAAATGCATATCAACCAAAAGGAAATGGGCCAAGACAATGCAAGGTGTGGGTGAAGCTTATCAAATATGACAGGAGGACCTTAAATACCTTCCTAAGGATAACTGCAACTCCTTTTGGCCAAGTGACACCCTTTAATGGATTCTTGAGTGGCCATAAAGACTATGAGGAGATATCTTCAACTTTATGCATCCTTGGCTACACTTACATGCTAGGTGTTAATGGCATATGTTAGTTCATATTCTTCAGAGCACTTGAACTCTTTGGCACAAATGTGTAGTGCCTTCCCCTTCACCAACCTTAGGCCCAACATGCATACTTTTGATTGTAATATGGAGATCTCGTATCTCATTAATGGGATAGTGAAGGGGATGAATATGGATGTCGGTTCCCATATGTATCAAGACATAGCCTACACCGCAAACATGCCCAATGTAAATTTAGGCTTCCTTGAATCACCGCTCTTTGTAGGGAGAAGGGAGTTTATTCTGACACCCATGTGCTTCTCTCCCTCCAGCCCACCATTGATAAGAAGTTCATAAAAAAGAACTACATTAATAGAGCGAAGCTCTCTACTTTCGATTATCCTACCCTTGCCCATGCACCCAGAGTCGTTGACCCCTCTCATACTACATGTGAAGCTCTTGTTGCATTTGAGGCTACCTTCCAAGCAACCATGCCCAAGATGTTTGCTTGGCAGGAAGATATGATGATAGGCTACCAGACAATCCGACAAGGACAAATTGTCGTCATGGACAACATGTACTAGTTGTCTCATGGTGTCTAGACTTTCCTGATGATACTCTTATGACAGGAACCCAATTCGAGGCACATGCTTCTTGGCCTAAGGGTAGGCCTTACTCTCAGTGGGGGAAGCTTCAATGTTGCCCATGATGAAGGAGCAGAATGAGCTGATGCTAAAAAAGGCCAGGGAGGTCAAGAGGATCCTGACACAACTTGAAGACCATAGTCATCGCAATAATTCTATTTGAGGATGTTTACCTTGTTGTTTTTGTCGTTTTAGTTTCTCTTAGTCTGTTTTAGTTTTTTATATCAGTATTTTAGTTTATATTAAAATAATTTCATGTGGTGTTTTAAATTGATTTTTTGTGGTCAACCTTGTTTTTGGATGTCTTTCTTTTTGCTTTTGGGATTTAAAGCTTTGATTTCCTTGCATGATAACTTGTGTGATCTTGAGAAAATCCTGGCAAATTTAAGTGCTAAGATTTATGGATGTGGTTGCAATATGATTCATTCTTTATCCTTTTTTATTATGACCTAGAGGATTGAATATTTGAGTGTGATGAAAATGCATGTATAGAGCAAGTGAGAAAGTTGTTGTTATGCATTTGATTTTTGTTGGATTCTTTTAAATGCATACATACACTTGATTGGAAATGAGAAAGACAATTAGTGTTTTGTGAAATGAAGCTTCTTGACCAAATGACTACCCCTAATGCCCAACATTGAATCTTTTGTAAACCTTTTGAGCTTTGTAAATTGTCTTGTGACCCTTAAGCTTGTAAAATAAAAATTTACCTTGCCCCACATCCTAGAAGAAGAGAATAAGAAATATGTTAAGGAGGGTGTGAGTTGGGACTAGAGATGGAAAAAATACCCACGTCTGTAGGTAAAATCCGTTGCAGATAGTTGGTAACTACAATTAACTAGTACCCGTGGGTAGTTGATAATTGGTTTAATGTCTTCAAATGTCCCTATTTTGGTCCGAAATCTTAAATAGATCCCTTTTCTTTTTTTCATCTCAATTGGGCCCTTTTTTTTTGTAAAATTGTCACAATTAAAGGTATGCCGTCAAATTGGACAAACGACCGTTTAAGTGTTGGTTACGTGGCATGGTCAGAGTTGACATTAATGAGACGTGGCATTAAACCTGTTTATTTTTATTCGTTTTTTTTTTAAAAAGAAAAAAATTTACAGGTGAGCTGTTGACTCATTAAGTCTTTTTCTTCTATGCCAAGGCAAAACCTAGGGAGTCAAATATGCTTTCGGACATGAGTACCTTCCCCACATCGTGGCAGCCTTTCCACCTGGCCAGAGGTGTCGCCGGTGATGCCGGTTGTTGTCGAACCTCGTCGACCACTACACGCTCCCTCTTCTCTTCTTCTAGCCTTGGGTCACACCGTTGTGTGTTTCACGGTCCGTCAGAGCCGTCGGCCACCATCATCCAAATCGGAAGCACCACTGCCATTCGCGGCGGTTTAGTCTTTTCGCATTCCCCTTTGTGTGTGATAGAGGAGTCCAGCCACCCCTTCCTCAAAACCGATAATCACTATATGATGAACGAACTCCCTGATCCCCTTGAAGTCTTCTTTGTTGTTCTCTTCCTACGATGTAAAATTTGGGAATTTTTATTTAGAATCTGCTATAAAAACGGTGAGAGTAAAATTGATTTGTGGTGGAATTTTGAGAATGATGAATCTAGAAATATGGGGAAGGGAACATGATGATGAGAACGAACTGATGATGGGAGAGGTGCGAGCTCTATGATTTATGTTTGTAATGGATGATAATATAAGATGTTTGAGAAAGAAAGACCAGAGATGATGAAAATGGGTTCCCGTAATTGAAATTGGGCTTGAGGTCAGATTTTCAGATCTCTCCACTTAAGCCGAAGTTCCCCCTCGTTTGTATCATTCAGGTACTGCAACAGGATGAAGATTCAATCGAACAAAGAACGCGATTTTCCCCTTCAAACGAACCCTAATAATAAGAACCCCCAATATTTTTCCCTAATCTCAGTTGCATATCTCAATTAAAGGGGGCTGCCTCTAAATTTTTTCATTTTCCCCCCTTTGCCTTTCCCTCAATCTAATTTCACCTCTCCCCATACAATTTTTTAATAAAAAAAGTCAATTTTAATGCCACGTTTGATTACTCATTCAACTGACCATGCCACGTTACCAAAACTTAAACGACCATTTGTTGAATTAAACGACAGGCCTCTAATTGAATCAATTTTACAATAAAAGGGACCCAATTGATACGCCGAAAAGAAAAGGAACCTATTTAAGATTTCGAAATAAAATAGGGACCTATAAAGACATTAAACCTAGATAATTTAGTACTCGCTCATTAATGAGTCAGGTTCAGGTATCATACTATCCGTACCTACGGGTATCAACTACCTATTAAGGAAATGAAATTACATTTTTATCCTTATTAGGTTTAAGTTGTAGTTGAAGTTTTATCCAAAGATGTATTTTTTGCTAGTAATATTTTAGAAAACACACTGAATCGATTAAAGTTATTTCAAAAAATAGAAATAAAAAATTACATTATTTTAATATTTATATATAAATGTCATAGTTACTTATGAGATTCATATAGACCCTTGTGCTTCTCCATCAAACTCATTCATTATATGATATAGAAACTAGAGAGATGGAATAGATCATTGTGCTTCCACATCAAACTCTTTCATTAAATGATATAGGAATTGAAAAAGTCATATGTTCATATATCTCCTGCCTACATATAATTGTGACATTTGCATTATGTTTTCATATTTATTTTCTCCTTTAAAATTCTACCCTTTCGTCCCTAAAACTTGTTTTTTTTTTTGAGATTATTGTCACTTAAATAATTATTTCAAGACTTAATTATAGTTTTGCTCTTTTCTATTATCTTCATTTCTTACAATTTAATTTGGGCCTCACTTAAAAACTCAAAATATTTTTTTAAAATACTTGCTGGTATCTAACGAGTATCCGCAAGTTGAAAAAAATTCGCTAGGTTTTTTTTATTCAAGTATCTAGTGGGTAATGAGACAGATAATAGGTACAATTTTTCATGCGAGTCGAGTAATAGGTAGGCACTATCTGTGTCTGACCTAATCCGTTGTCATCCCTAGTTGGAACTAAGTTTGGGGGAAAACAAAAATGTTTGAGAGAATAAAAGTGATTTAATTGGGAATCATTCATATAAAAAAAGAGAGAGAAAAACAAGATAAAAAGGTTCCATGAATTGAAAAAGGGGTTAAGTTATAAGAGGAATATGGGGTTAAGTTATATGTACATATGGTAAAAGATGATGATGAATGGCTTATCCATATTCGTATTCTCCTCTTCTCAAGTGGTATCTTTGATTCCATGAAAAACCATGTTTCTTCTAGCCAAGCCAAGTTACAACCTTTGAAAGACCTTTTGATCTAAATCAAGATGTGTGAAGTGTATGAATGAGATGATATGCAAAAGTTGATGGAGTAGTTTAAGACATGTTGAGTTTGAAATGTATTTGATAAACAATTTTGTGTTGAGGGAAACACTGACTTTATGTGAGCTTTAATGATTCTTTTCTTTGGTAGTCACATTTTATTCTGGGTTTAAGGAATTGTTTGATAGAAGTACCATGCCATATCTGAACTCTTGGAAATGCAAGTGCAATTCTCGATTTTATGACCATGATAGTGCGTTTGAATGTCTTTTGCTCCTGTGTTTTGTTTTTCCAGGCTAGCCTTATCTTTCCTTGTTGTTTTTGGCAGTTTTGCTTTTCATGGGGACGTGAAAAAGTTTAAGTTTGGAGGAGATGATAAGTGTAATAATTACCTATTATTCACACTTATTAGAATTCCTCATTTGTGTTTATATCATACTTTTTATGTTGATTTCCATGAAAAGATGCAATACTTGTACATAGTTTTTATAGATAGAGATAATTATTTGTTTTTGGTTTATTTTGTAGAAAAATGGAAGATTGGAGAAGATTAAAGAGATGTTGTCAAAAGCCACTCGCCCAGCGAGTCATCAACACTTGCCTAGCGAGACTTTGGCAACACTAGTGTAACCAAGAAGCCCAATGAGTAGAACAAACCAATGTGTTAGAAAAGCTACCCCTTGCTCAACGAGAGGATTCTAGCCCAACGAGAAAGCACTTTTTAGTGAATGGTTTAAATGTCGAGAGTTGAAGAAAAAGAGTTTTTTGAACATGGAAGCAAACCCTAAGCTTAAGACATGGGTTGAGGCATTTCTAGGCTCTCATCCATCCCCCTTGACCAAGGAAGCTTCTAGAATGTTTTTCAAGTGAACGTCCTTTGTCTTTCTAGAGCTCTCTACTTTAACTATAAAAGGAGAAGCTTCTCCTCTTGTATTTTCTTAGAACTTGAATTATATTAGTGAAATTTTGCCAAAATTGCAAGACTCATTTTTCTAAGTTCTCTTGGAGTTAATTCTTTTCTAGACTTTTTCTACCTTTTTCCTTCAAGGTTAGCCTAACCTCCTTCTAGGATGCATCAATTACCCATTCATCAAGACACTTCATCTCATCTTCTTCATGCTTCCACGCCATCATCAACTTCATTAAGGGATTTTCATCAACTTTGTTGAAGGAGCTTCCATCATTATCTTTAGGTATTTCTTTTATATGCCTAACCTTTACTCTTAAGCTTTATTTTCTTGATTGTCTTATTCAACACTCTCAATTTTGTCTCACCATAGCTCATTTTGAAGAGTTTTTGTTCATTTTGACCTTTATTTCTGTTCTACTTAGATTTCTAGCTCTCGAATTTGGTTTGATTTTTGGTGTAGGAACTTCTTTGAAGAAAACCAACCTAGAGATAACATCTTAGAAGAATGGAGACCTCTTTGGACCATGAAGCCTTAAGGAGGAGACAAGAAGAGGAGTGAAACACTTTAGAGAGGAACAAGCATCATTTATTTACATTTTTTAAGTTGTAAAATTGTCTTGTTTTTGGACTTGTAACTCACGGCCTTGTTAGGTGTCTCAGGGAAGTCTTTGGTGCTCAATCTCATCTCCTAACAAGAACCTGTAAACCATATTTGAAAACATTTTTAGTTGGTAAAGATATAAAGGTTCCAAAAGGCCTTCTAATTTTACCCTTAGGCCGCATAGTCTAGTTTAATTGTTTATAGTTTAGTGTGTGTCCACTTTTGCATCAAACCTAATTTCATTTAAGAAATTTGATGCATGGTTTGAAATAAACTTTGACTAGAAAATGTTTAGATTTTAAGTAATTCTTACTGATTCTCATCATCCATATCTTGGGAGTGAACTTGAAATCTTTTCGCCTCCTTAAATCTTTTAAGAATTTTTTTTTAAAATACAAGTTTGTTTTTGCATTGTATATTTTTTTTTCCAAAAAAGCTTAAGAATATCTAAGGTAACTTCTTACCAAATTGAATATTTGGCCAAAATTCTAAAATCACTTAAAATTTGACAAAAACAATAATCTATTTTGAAAGAAAAAGAGTTGAAAGAGTTAAAAAAAATCAATATCTTGTCATCTTAAAAAGAGAACTTAAAATTCTTAACCAAAAAATAAATAAAAAAAGATATAAGAAAAAAAAGTAGAAACAGAGGATCAAATAATTCTTAAAATATTTTTATTTTAGAAAGGCTCAAATTTATAATAGAAAAATGAAGGTTTAATTCCTATTTTGGTCCCACTTTTCGTAGGGTCTGTTCAAATTGGTCCTACTTTTTTTCAAAAGTTCACTAAGATCCCACTTTTCGCAAAAACGGTGCAAGTTAGTCCTTTTTGGTTACGGCGTTAAAAAACTAACGGCACAGCTGCCCAGCTGGAAGAAAACTGATGAGGTGTACATTTTTTTGTTAACGTGGCACTGTGAATTGGTGATTCATCCTGAGAGCAAAGGATTCATGGCTGTTTTACCCAAATTGAAAAGCAAAGTTAGGGTTCTGAAATCTAAAAGCAGGAGGTTTCAGCAAAGTTAGGGTTCTGAAATTTAAAAGCAGAGGTTTAGGGTTAGGGATGAATTCATCACAGAGTTATTCTTCCTGTTCGAAGGCAACCTCCAAAGGATTTTCGCAATCCTCACACGGTGTTGTTTCCAGGGGAGTTGGGATAACCCCTATTTGCCACTGTGGTGATATTGCTGTAATGAAAGTTGCTAGAACTTCAAGGAATGCTGGGAGGAAATTTTGGGGATGTCGCCATTACAAGATGAGTGTTGGTGGGCAGCGAAAGAGATGTAGTATCTGCCGTGAACTGGGGCACAACAAAAAAATGTGCCCTTTAAATCCAGCCATCATCCAACCAACACAATCAACACAGGCACAAAGTTCACAACCCATTGCACCTTCACAGCCATCAAGTCCCCAATCTCCTCAACCACCACAACCAAGTCAAGATTCCATCCGAGATTTAAGTGAGCCAATACAAAGGCAGAAGTTAAACATTAGAAGAAAAGATCCATAGATTTAGTTGAAAATTTGGATGTATTAATATGTACTCTTCTTAACTACTTTAATTGTGGATGTATTAAGCACTTTCATTGTCTGTGTTGAATTCTTATCAAACACTTTCATTCTGTATGTTGAATTCTTATTAAGCACTTTAATTAAATATGTTGCACTGATATTATGTTGTGATATTTGGAAGTAGTGATATTATGTCATTATATATGTTTTTTGCCAGGTATCCTTAATATGTATTATAGTAATATAGTAAGGGACCAATTTGAACAATTTTTAAAGGAAAAAGGGACCATCGTGAACAAATTCAAAAGCAAAGGGGGACCACAATTAACATTTTTAAATCAAAGGGGGGACTAAAACGAACTTCATTACACGAACTCAGATTGTTCACTCATATTACATCCATAACCCTTATTGTTTCCTTCATCATGGGGTGCCAAAACATCACTTCCCACCATTGAAACACCAGGACCAGCCTAAGAAAAGTGCAAAAAGTGCTTAAAACTCACCTTTTTGGCCAATGGTGACCCTAGTTCACCTGACTGAGTACCTGTGTTGGACTTTCTGTACAAAATCCAGTTTTCTCTCGGGTAATCGTTTACAGTGTCCTTGTAATCGATTACAGTGTCAAAAAAGGTGAAAACTTGATTTCTAAGGCATAATTCGAAAGGTCTTTGAGTATAGATTCCAACAAAACAAGAATCAACTCATTTGGAGTTCGGTGGAGAAAGTTATGAGCAAAAGAACAAGCAAAGGTCAGAGTTGGCAAAAATATATGAAACGCTAACTTGAAAGAATAAACTGTACCAACTCAGATGTCCAAAAAATACAAATTAGTAGTCATTGGAAAGATTTTTGAGTCTAGTTTCTAATAAAAAAAGAATCACATCATTTGGAGGTCGGTGGGAAAAGTTATCAGTAAAATAGCCAGCAAAGGTCAAAGTTGACAGCATGTTATCTCACCCAAGTTGCTCATCTCATAAACATTGTTTTTTTCCTCCATCATGGGGTGCCAAAACATCACTTCCCACCATTGAAACACCAGGACCAGCCTAAGAAAAGTGCAAAAGTGCTTAAAACTCAACTTTTTGGCCAATGGTGACCCCAGTTCACCTGACTGAGTACCTGTGTTGGACTTTCTGTACAAAATCCAGTTTTCTCTCGGGTAATCGTTTGCAGTGTCCTTGTAATCGATTACAGTGTCAAAAAAGGTGTAAACTTGATTTCTAAGGCATAATTCGAAAGGTCTTTGAGTATAGATTCCAACAAAACAAGAATCAACTCATTTGGAGTTCGGTGGAGAAAGTTATGAGCAAAAGAACAAGCAAAGGTGAGAGTTGGCAAAAATATATGAAACGCTAACTTGAAAGAATAAACTGTACCAACTCAGATGTCCAAAAAATACAAATTAGTAGTCATTGGAAAGATTTTTGAGTCTAGTTTCTAATAAAAAAAGAATCACATCATTTGGAGGTCGGTGGGAAAAGTTATCAGTAAAATAGCCAGCAAAGGTCAAAGTTGACAGCATGTTATCTCACCCAAGTTGCTCATCTCATAAACATTGTTTTTTTCCTCCATCATGGGGTGCCAAAACATCACTTCCCACCATTGAAACACCAGGACCACCCTAAGAAAAGTGCAAAAGTGCTTAAAACTCACCTTTTTGGCCAATGGTGACCCCAGTTCACCTGACTGAGTACCTGTGTTGGACTTTCTGTACAAAATCCAGTTTTCTCTCGGGTAATCGTTTACACGGATGCTGTAAACGATTACCAAGCCCTTTTTTGAACACTCTTAGTCATCCCTTGCAGAGCTTGCTCCTCCAACTAATGAGGGGTCACCCCACACTCATTGGACTCACATCACATCACCAACCACCCTCTCCCACCACTGAAACACCTGGACCAGCCTCAGACAGGTGCACAACTGCCTAAAACTAAGCTTTTTTTCCAATGGTGACCCCTGTTCACCTGGCTGACTACCTATGTTGGACTTTATGTACAAAATCCAATTTTCTCTCGGGTAATCGTTTACCAGGATTCTGTAAACGATTACCAAACCATTTTTTCAACACTCTAACTCATCCCTTGCACTACTTCGTCCCTCTACTCATCACGGGTCACTCCACACTTCTTGCGTTTACATCAATGACCAACACTCATCTCCCCACTCAGAATTTGATCAACTCCTTCCCATTAATTTGGATGTATTTGGATGTATTTTGTACTCTTATTAAGTACTTTAATTGTGTGTGTTGAATTCTTATTAAGCACTTTCATTGTCTATGTTGAATTCTTATTAAGCACTTTAATTAAATATCTTATTATAGTTGTACTGATATTATGTTGTGATATTTGGAAGTAGTGATATTATGTAATTATATCTGTTTTTTGCCAGGTATCCTTAATATGTATTACAGTAACAAATAAAATCCAAAACACATGGAAGTGGACAGTACGCTATTCAAAACACCTTGTAATGGCGACATCCCCAAAATTTCCTCCCAGCATTCCTTGAAGTTCTAGCAACTTTCATTACAGCAATATCACCACAGTGGCAAATAGGGGTTATCCCAACTCCCCTAGAAACAACACCGTGTGAGGATTGCGAAAATCCTTTGGAGGTTGCCTTCGAACAGGAAGAACAACTCTGTGATGAATTCATCCCTAACCCTAAACCTCTGCTTTTAAATTTCAGAACCCTAACTTTGCTGAAACCTCCTGCTTTTAGATTTCAGAACCCTAACTTTGCTTTTCAATTTGGGTAAAACAGCCATGAATCCTCTGCTCTCAGGATGAATCACCAATTCACAGTGCCACGTCAACAAAAAAATGTACACCTCATCAGTTTTCTTCCAGCTGGGCAGCTGTGCCGTTAGTTTTTTAACGCCGTAACCAAAAAGGACTAACTTGCACCGTTTTTGTGAAATGTGGGATCTTAGTGAACTTTTGAAAAAAAGTAGGACCAATTTGAACAGACCCTACGAAAAGTGGGACCAAAATAGGAATTAAACCAAAAATGAATTATTTGTTATTATCATATTATGTTAGATATATGACTGATGGCACAGAAGGCAAAATCATGTGTTTATTCTGACATGGAGAAGTAACATGTACAGTTATCAATTTATTAATTTGTACAACCCTTCTTCACTTCTGAAAACATCTTTGTCATTGCACAGACCAAGTTTCACTGAAGCCTCTTCTACAAATAAGAAAACTCAGTGGAAGGAATTTGCATTTATTCAAAGTGCTCCCAGTTTTTAGTTATCACAGTTGATGTTGGAAATGAAGTTGGTGACTTCAAGCTTCCAACTCCTGATTCAAATTCCTCCCAAATTACTGGTACTGCATTCATGTTACCACCATTGCTAAATGCACCACAATTTCTTGCCTTCAGGTTGTCAACTGTGTCCACATAACGTTGTACACGACGAACCTGTGTTCAAACAAAGACTTATGTGTCAGATTTCACTATCAACTTGGAGTCTGCATAAAGTGAGAAAGTGATGGGAACTATCCAAAAACTCACCTAGTTAACATAGTCTAATTCTCGTATCAAAGGACACAACATATATAAATTAAGCTCATATGACGATAATGATAATAATTTAATACTAGAATTGCTCCAAATAAAGTATTAACCTCAAATCTTCTCTGTACTTTGGCTTCTCCATTGGCAGCAATGGAATCCAGTTTAAGCAATTGGAGCATTAGCAGTTCTGTCAAGATTGAGAATTCTTTGTCTTCAATCTTAGTACCACCAAAAACAGTTGTCTCCAAAGCAACCACCTAAAAACCATCAAACATTGCTACCATTATTTTCAAAATTCCAATGAAGTTATTCTGTTTTCATGACAAGGAAAAGCACCTTCTTATGTAGCTTGTCAACTTCTGTTCTGACAGTGGAGATGGCTTCCCATGCCTTCAAAATATCTTCACTCTTCTGCATCTCCTCGAGCTTCTTCTCTTTGCTGGCTGGATCCTCAAGCAATACAACCTTAGACATGTCTTTCAGCCCCACCATATGCAAGCATTCCTCATCCTCCTTCTCTTTCCCTCTAAATAGTAGCCTTTGCTCCTTAGGCTCAAGACCAGTCTCGGTTGCAAGCACCCCTTTTAGATGCCCTTCCATTCGGACAAAACAGAACACTCACTCATCAATCTCAGAATCTAGCTACTTATAATTCTAACAACATGCCTGCTCTGAATTCTAACAACCTTTTTCAACATAACGATAAAGTTACTCTCGCCAAAACGTATGCTTTCAGCAAAGTCAATGTCAAACAAAGATTAAACATAAAAGGGAAGAAGGGGATTGATGGGTTAATATTGTCAGGACCTGAAGTACTGATTCCAACATCTCCTAAAGCCTAAGAGAAATTTCCCACTAGGTACTTCTTATGAGATAAAATAAAACTCATGTAAAAAACAAAAAAAAAAGTGATCTTTTGGATGATTTCAAAACAGGTTATAAATTATGAATTGTAATGAACGTTATCCTTTTGATGCCAGGATCGAAGGTGTGTAAATTAGGAAACAGTAGGAAATAAGTTCCCCCAAATGAAAACAATCCTATGCTTACCAAAAGTGGATTGTGCAGGAACAGTGAGCTCATGGTGATAGGAACCATGAGAGACCTTGATTTTGATCATGGGACTAGAAGAGGAGTCAAGGGATTGTCTCTTCTGAACAAGCATGCCACCAGGTCTGAGCTCCCAATCTATGCTTCCCTTAACCCCATCATTAGCTTCACCTTTTGAAGATGATCTTTTCATTGGAAACAGTAAAATTGGTAAAATATAGCAATAGGATGATAAAGAGAGAAGAAGGTGGAGCTAACTGAGAGAAGCAAGAGAAGAATCAGAAGAAGAAAAGAAGTCACTGGAGTAAGCAAACAAAAGGGGTTTTGGACAGGGACCCCTCAACTGTCTTTTGCAAAAACAACACTTGCTCAGTTACAAGAAAGTAGACTTGGTACAAAACTATACCGTACACAGACTGTTAACACATGCAAAATCATTTCAACGTATGTAGCATATTGATTAGAATCATTACCCTTTTTTTCTCTTTGAATCATAGCTTTGGGGGTGTTCACATAGGACCTGACAGAGACATTGAATGAACAAGACATGCTTCCAACTCAACACTTATGAAAACTGTAAGTTTTAGTACGATAACATGCCAAACTTTTTTTACTAAGCCTGTTTAAGACCAATGTTCTGTTCAATTCAACCACTGTGCAAACATTATTGCTACACGCCAATTTGCCTGTGCGGGTTGACCCATACTATGGAACCACGTCATGCACATGCAGAGATGTACTCGTAGAGGAATTAACGTCACCCAACATTTTTAATTTTAATTATGTCATTCTTATCACACATTCTCACTGAGTTCTCTTCATAACTGTTATGATATAATCAAAACAGTGATGAAAAGAATAGTAAACAATATTTTATAAATACGTTACGTAATAAAGACAAAATTATTTAATTTAAATGATTGGATTGAACTCGAACGAAAGATACATCAATGCAGACAGTTTCTTTTATATAAATATGAATTCTCTACTTTTAGGAGGAAGCATGAATTCTCAAGAATCCAACAGTCGTATTGTAGTAATGAGTTTACCCGAAAGACTCTTAATAATTTTAAAAGTTAATAAAAATTTAAAGATATATAATATTAAGATATAATATGGGGTTAATTATAAAATTCTTTAACTTGTACAAAAATTGAATTTGATCTACGTTTTTTAATTATTTTTATTTTTAAACTTTATTAATAAATGGATTTAGTTATCTTAATATAATGTTACAGATTTTTTAATGTATTAAACAATTTTGTCACCTATATATCTATGTCTGTGTGTTGATACGTGACAACGGCATTTACAACGTCAATAAATATGTAATGTTGTTTTGTTTCGATAATTAAAAATATCATTAATAAAGTTTGGAAATAAAAATGATTGAAATCAGGAATGAAATCCAATTTCACAAAAATTAAAAAATTAAAAACAATTTAATCCTTTAAAATTTTAAAATATATATATTAAAAATTTGTAACAAATAATTTATTGTTTATAAGAACATAGAATAAAAATAAAAATATAAGTATTTAAAATTTTATTTTATTTCTTGTAATTTCATATGTTTTTTAACTTATTTTTTTACTTTTTTTTATATCATAATATAATTTAAATATTTTTACTACATTTAATTGTATACAATATTAATATTAATATAAAAAACTTATTTTATAATTAACTAACCAACATATATGTACGATCCTATTTTACAATTAATTGATTGAAACATACGCGTTCTCTTATTCATGTATGTCTTATTGAATAGAACATTCTTATTCAAAAAGATATTAATTGTTAGAAAATATAAACATGAGAGAAGAAGAAAAAGGTAGAAGAGAGAATAAGAGAGAGTGTAAACTAATTTTCAAAATGTAGCCAAAAGAATAAAACTCAAAAGTTACAAATAGTTAAATATAATAAAGAGTAATCAATCAAGTAATGGTAGTGAATCAAAACATTGATAGAAAAATAAAAGTAATAGAGAATACTCAAACTAAAATCTTGTTCGAGAAAAGAATAGAATGACTTCTAAACTTGAATTATCAATGGACGCAACAAAAATAAATTAAAAAAATATACAGAATAATGTGGAATAAATTAGGAAAGAAGATGTCACTGATAAGTGAAGTAAAGATTTATCACAAACAAAAAACAAACTCATATTCCCAAACACCTCATTGATTCCTAATTGATAAGGATGAAGTAGTCACTTCAATTCTTAACTTATCCAATTGAACTTTGTGGAGGAAGGTATCAAGATGAATGTCGTTGATGTCACATAATCTAGGACCTTACTCACAATACAAAGAGAAGCTAACATTGTATAATCGAGCACTTAAACCAATTTTGTTAGCAAGAATCATGTATGAGCAAACATGTCAACAACAATCAGGCACATAGATCCAGATCAACAGAAGCAGCAGAGTGTATAGTTTATTAGAAAAGACAATTTAACAATTCTTGGACACCCAATTCTTCAACAATTAGAGTTACTGTTACTAAAAGCATGCAAAGAAATAATAAGAATTATTGTTGTGTGAGAGCAGAGCAATTGCTTTTAAAATTCTTACAGAACTATAAATATATTCAAAGTGAGAGTTTGCGTACTGATAGTGATTTTGCCTAATATTATTGTTTCAAAATGGACACGATTTATATATAAAAGACGATCATAATGTTTATAAATGCTTTTAAGAATATTTATTAACAAGTTTTTGGGTGCATTAAAGGAAAGGTTTTGATTATTTGAGAGACTCTGTTCAACAAAAGTGAGTTTGATGGTAGCTACCTCACCCATTTGATTTTTTATAAAGAGGCAATTACTAAAAATAATGTGAACATGATGAAGATCCAGTGTGATGTCAACCATAAGATTGTCATAAATACTAGGTTGAATTCATGATGAGGAATATGCTATAACTGCCAAGGTCTATGAACCTAAAATGGAAGGTGGAGCATCATACTCAGTATACAGGATCTTTTATGGTCTCTACAGAATGATAGTTCCATTTTTTAAATATAGTTATTGTTGTTTCATAAGTCACAGCAGAGCATATCATATATAATTCTCAAAGGATGAATATGACAGTGAAAGCCCAGTAAATGGTCTAAGACAGCCTTATTAAAGCCACTGACGGTGAAGTTGGAGAAGTACCAAAAATATGGATGAAATAATCCCCCAATCTGGTGCCCTTCAAATAGTAATGGAGACAACACCGCCTCCTTCGCTTCGATGAAACGCAACAGCACCGCCTGCTCCATTCACATACAGGAATTCACCAGCGCCGGAATCGTCTCATTCACGATTTACCAAACATCAACAACAAAAAAACCAATAGATTAATCAATCACTCCTTCGCTTCGATGAAACGCAAGAAGGTGAACGAGAACGATAGAAGGAGAGGTAATTAACCTAGTTTATGGAACCGAACTCGACGACTTAGTCAAGCTACGATTGTGGGATCCAAGTCAACTTTTTTCTTGATCCTTCTTCTAACTCCAAGTTTGGTTAAAGTTGTTATTTTACTATGCATTGAACCGAAGACGTCAAAAGTAAATAAGAATTGGATAATACTAATGTATATTAAATATAATCAACTTATCCTAATACTTCAAACTTCTTATGTTTATAGATTTTAGAACGAGTTTCAAATTAACACCAACTTAATTACAACCCAAAGAATAGGTTTAGTGAAATTATCCTTAGCATTAACCTTCGCTTAAGGTCAATCGCTCGATTCTTTGGGTGTTCTAGACTGGCAAAACTGTCTGGTCTTGAGCTGACTGGTCGGTCATACTATAGACAAGCCCTCAAACCTAAGCATGTCTTAGTATGCAAAAGGGTTTTTAGTTGGAGAAGGTTTCGCGTGTTTTGGAGAGAAAGAGGGATTTTTGTGTAACTTATCAGTCTACTAAACTTAATTATGTTAGGAGTTTCTTCCTAATCGTGCCAGTTGATGGAAGTTATAACTGATGGGAGTAGAACACATGACTTTTCAGAATTCGTGAGTATGTTGAATCAAAAGGTCGTGAACTGTGTGGATTGTCAGATCTTGTTTATTTCAACGGTCGCGTTTCGTTTATCTAAGCGCCCATTTTGGCTATAAATAAGGGATGAGGTCAATGTCATTTTCACCATTGTCATCTACATTCCTTCTATAACCTAAGTCCTATTCTTCCTTTTATCTAAGGTAATCGGTGGGTACTAGGAGTTTACTTAGAACATTCCCCAGACTCCAGCTTGGCGATACAACGAGAGTTCATGGAGAACGTTCCTCGTCGATTGGTGGGCACTGGGAGTTCACTTAGAATGTTCCTTAGACTCTTACTTGACGATACGATGAGAGTTCACGGAAAACGTTCCCTGTCGATCAGTTAGTAATGTGGGTTCACTTAAAATGTTCCCCAAACTCATACTTGGGGATACAACGAGAGTTCACAAAGAGTGTTCCTAGCCAATCGGTAGGCATTGAGAGTTCACTTAGAACGTTTCCTAAACTCTGACTTGGCGATACGATAGTTCATGAAAAAAGTTCCTCGCTAATCGGTAAGTACTAGAAGTTCACTTAGAACGTTTCTCAGACTCTTGTTTAGCGATACAACAATAATTTTTTTTGTTATTATTAAGATGAAAATCCATATTGTATTATATGTGGTAAAAAAACCCTTTGGCTAAATAAACTACAACCCTAAGATGATTGTCTAACCAAACACCAACACGTTATCAAGGGTTTAATACCAGGTGCCTTGTGGTTAGTAGAGTTCACATATCTAATACTACATACTCTTTAAAGGATAAGCTATCTACCAGATACCAAGGACTGTATTCTCAAAGGAGTAAGCTCAATGTTACATAGTGAACACCTATGATCGAATACCGAGTACTATGCTCCCCAAACCGAAGACTAGGTACTAATGAATCCATAATTGAGACCCATCCAAGTGAAGGTTCATGGTCAACAAAATACCTCTATAAATATTATTTTAATCATGTTTTGACTTTACTTTTGCAAAAATCCAACTTTAACTATAATCTCTTATAAAGTACTAAGTAGTTTATAAAGTGAAAGAAAATTTTAGAAAATACTTTTAACTCTATAATTTCAATTGACATTAACAGTTGAAACTGAATTCACTATCATAAGTAATAATTATTATCAAATCAATCAATTATATAAATAATTATAGCATAGATGGATAATCATTGATTCATAACCTTAATAACTTTTAACAGTAAAGAATGTATTGTTTTAACATTTTGTCTCAGTATTTTATTGCAGTGTTAAACAACGTATTAGTTTTATAACAAATACCTGTGTCTCATTTGGTTGCCGTTAAAAGTAAATAATGTTTCTACACAAGGAGATGATGATAATATGAAAGTTTATCTACATTTTAATTATCCATCTAGTAATTTTAACTTTAGTAAATAGAACCAATTATTACTTGAACTTTACTTTTCACACAGGAATGAATTGGGCTAATCCCAAATTTTCCATATGTTGAAATGTGGGCCCAAATACCCAATAGGCGATCACGGAATGGATTTGGGCAAATGCTTCCTGCACCCCCATATAAAATCTTTCGCAAAATGCTTTCCGTGAAAAGAGGGGTGATTGATTTCTGGAAAAAAATTTCCTAAATTGTTTATTACGTTCCAAAAAATAAATTCTGGAAGTCAAAGGGTGTAGAAAGAAAATCATAGACATGGATTTGGTTAGAGAGTTGCTCCCTCCATCACCACGCATCACTTCCTCCACCTCTCCATTCCTTTTTTGTCCTCAATAATATTTAATTTCTATTTTTTTTTCTACCCAACAACCAATCCCTTTCGTTAATGGTTCCACCACTGTATCAATGCACCTCCACAACAGTTCACTGATTTCGTTGAATGAAATTTCTTTGGATCTTTTTCTCCCTCTAATTTTTGTTTGCTGAAACTGTGGTGGTGTAGCATGGGGATATTGTGGTGTGTTAGGTTGGAGATAGCATTGATTCGTTGCAGTGCAAGAAGGTTCTCCAGTGATTAGATACAGTAGCAAAAAAGCTTTGGAGTGGTGCAAGAAAAAGAAGGTGCAGGGGTGGGAGAGCTTCGTCTGGTTGTTGAAGGCGGTCCGCGTTCTTCACAAGTTTTTTGAATATATAAGCCTATCACCATAACAGATGTGGGTATTCGCTAGAGTCTTAAACAGATGTCAACATCCGTAGACGGATATCAACATCCATAGACGGATATCAACATCCATAGACGGATATCGACATCCGTTCAAGGCCAAATGGATATGCTACATCCGTTGAGGCCTGATCGATTATCTTCTTCCTCTACATACACAGAAAACACACAGCGACCAAACATAGAAAATGCACAGGCAACTACCAAACATACATCACACAACAGATTCCAATACATTAAAATTAAAATGAAATATCTATCATGACCAACCTCTCTCGTGGACCAAAAAAAATGTACACAGTAGACGCACACATGAAACACCATCATCGCATAACTAGGAGACCAAAATGGAAAAGAAAGAACGAATGAAATGGAAACTGCTATGGAGAAAAATGGTTGGGAAGAAATGGATCTGGAGAAGAAAAGGGGTTTGGAACGGGTCTAGAGAAGGAGAAAAGTTTGAAAGTGAGAGTTTGGGGAGGTGGGGCTGCGCCACTTTGAGTGAAAATAAGGTAAACATTTAGGGTTTTGATAAAAAGGTAAAAAAGTAAAAGATTAAAGTAAAATGGATAGTTTTCTAATTAATTTTTTTTTGGAAAGGTGTAGGGAGTTATTGGGATGGTGGAAGGAGCAACTCTCGTTTGGTTATGAAAATCACATTCCTTTTCCGATTGGAAGAAGTAGATTTAAGATTATTCAAGGGCTGAGATGAGTTCCATCAGCTATTTTATTTTTATTTAGTTTTTAAGATAAATTCCCATTTTTACATATTTATCCATGGACACATTTGTTGTGAGGGTGGGTTGTGTCAACCACATATGTGGTGGTGGAGAATGAATACGACACGAGGCTAAGGATGTACAGTCACAACTTTTCTTAGTTGGTAAGATATTATCTTTTAGATCAATTATTCAATATCAAATGCTTTAAGATCATATTTTTTCATACTTTCCTTTTTTTACCAAAACCTAATGTTAGATATCATTATGTTATTTCACATCCTCCTACATTGATATTTCAAAACAAATCTATTATTTATCAAAAAATTCAAATTAATACTAAAAGGTTAAACAGAATTCTATTTCAAATTTTCTTTATTTATCAAACTCATATTAGTTAACTTATCAATAATAATTTTTTCCCTTAAAAATATGCAAAACTTTAAATTCAATATCTTTACAAAGAATTAAACATTTCTTCCATCTTCTTTTAAGAGTCTAAAAAACTATGCATAAATAGTTCTAATAAGTTTCATATAAAGATAATTTTGCAGGCCCAACAAACATAAAAACTATCAAAATATTCTTCTTTACTATCCCTACCACCACAAGCAACCAAACTTGAAGAACATTTTGTAAGATCATTATTATTCACTTTGATCCAATATATTTTTGACAATTCTCAAATCAATGAAATTAAGAAAGGATATAAGATCGAAACGGAATACCAACAAATTTTAACACCTTAAAATTATATATGTTATTATACATAGATTTAAATGAATAAAAATCAACCATCCTTAAAAATTCTAAAATAGATCAAATAACAAAAGATAAATTAAATATTTTCTCATTTAAAATATTGTTTCCCTCAGTTTAATATCAAGTTATAGCTAAAAATATTAATGTTTTTTAAGTTGATTTGTGGAGAGTTTTGTAGTAGTTAATGGATTTTATTGTTATTATTGAACTTAAATACAATGTAATAGATTATCTTAATTTCAGATATACATTTCAAATGCATTATACAATACATAAAAGAAATGTACACGGCTTGAAAATCTAGAAAAAAAAAACTATTTCTTATTTTTTTAATCTTTAAATTTTTTAAGTAAAATTGATTTTTATTTTTATCATAAATTTTGTACTAATTTTATCTCATTATTTTATGAATGAATATATGACTATCGTGAATGTTAAAAAAATTATTATGTGACGAACTATATGTATATTATTTACTATTCAGTTTTTCTATTTCTAAAACAAACATTGTTCCATTTTAGTTCATAATTAGTCACGTCATATCTTGTTTAATGTAATTGCTGTCAAATATATCATACATTTATTTATAAAATATTTATAAAATCTGAAATAAAATTGGTAAAAAATTTTTTATAGGAACCAAATCTAATTTCACTTAAAAGTTTAGGACTAAAAATAGAATTAATTCAAAAATAAAATACATATATAAAAATATACTCTATAGCTACAAAATTCTACATATTTTAATAAATAAAAGAAAAGAAATATATTACTTTTAATGTGAATATAATAAAAGAAACCACGAACAAATAAAATTACCTAAGTTTATCAAATAACATCCAATTTACAAGCTCTTCCCTAGTAAATTCTACTAATTATTTACACAAACAAAATAATCAATTATATAGAATTTTTTTTTGTATAAAATAAAATAATTAATTATGATTTAATATAATAAATATTTCTTTCAAATTAAAAATTATATATAAGTAAATAGAGATAGACTTTAAATCTATGCCTACTGAACTAGGGATGGTAATGCTTCTTGTAGGAACAAACTTTCTTAATCAGACTTCCTTGATAGGTGAGACTTCCTTGAAAGCACCTATATAATCAATCTAAAAGAAGCTTTGACGTGTTCTTTGTTTTCATAAGAGATTCTTCATTTCTATTAGAAACAACAATAAAAAAAAGTAAAATTACTATATAATTAACAAATAATAAAGTTAAACATCATATAAGAAAAAAACTTCTATACATCTAATGTTCAAATTTTTTTTATTAAAAGTGAAATTAATTCTTTATACAAACTAAATTGAAATCCTACTTTTATAATTTCTCCTTAATTAAAAACAACTCCATCCATAATAAGTCATATGATAATTCAATGTATAAACAATAGTAAAAATAATACTTTCACAAACAAGCACACATTCTTAGTAAATTTAAACATCATAAACACATGCTTATATTCTAGATTTCTTAAAGATGTTGTTGATGAACAAAATAACAGGTGTTTAATCAAAGATGTTTAATCAAAGAGATGTTTTCCAATAATGAATAAAGGTGGCAAAATCTTTACATGAAAAGAAAAAAAAAAGTTAAGGCACGCTAAGAATAATTGACAACAAACCAAAGCTTTACAAAATCATTTGCAATTCTGCTTTCTCAATGTTAGGAAAGATTCCAAGATGGGAATGACGAATGTCCTTGTTTTGTTAACACTTCGCTATCAAATTCTAGCACGGTCCCCAAACAAAGTGAATTAGGCAATTGTCACAAAGCTTTACAAAATCATTTATATCTTTTGTGCTTCTCTTCTTCTATCCCTATGGTAGAATATGATTATAGTTTTACATAAAATAAAATAGTCTTATTGTATAACTTTTATTGGATAAGATATTGATAATTATGTATGAACAGTTTTTTATTAGTTTTATGATATTTTTATGCTACAAATTTCTTTTAATCACTATATGAATTGATTTATATAATCAAAGTATAATGTTTTCTTAAAAGTATGATATGTTTTGTGTTTTTAAATATTTAAAGATATAATATCAGATAAATAATAATACATTACCCAATATAAAAGGAAAATATAATAATTTAAAGTGAAATATACAAGTAAAACGATTCGTTTATAGATATAAATTTAAAGTTCTTAAAAACTAAATCATAAATATTTCAAAAATATATTTTTATCAATAGAACTAAAATTTAGAAGAAACCATCCTATTAAATTTATATTTCATCATTTTATATGTATTAATTATTCCAATATATAATGCATTATATATTAATACGCCACCCTAATAGTTTCAACTATTAACTAAGAGATTTTAATTATTAACTAATTTTTTCATCTATTTATGTTAAACATAACATTAAACTTATAATTTATTATTAGTTAAAATTTATTGAAAATTATATTTTTTTTATTCTTAAACTTTATTTAATGTTTTTTGTTTAAAATGTTATAATTTAAAAACAAAAAAACTGGGCAGTAATAAAAATTATTTTCATTTGACAATAAACAAGTTAACTAAAGAAGAAAATATTTAAATAAATATTAATTTTTTAATATTTTTTTATGATGATTAACAACAAACATTTGGGAGTGAGTGTCTACTAGTTAAAAAATGCCTATAAAAAGATTTTTCCTAATAACTTGAAAAGGATAATTAAAACTAGGTGTAATAGAAATAATTAAGGAATACTTTAATTTTATATTAGTTTACTTCAATATTTCTTTACGTCTAATTCTATTTCACAAATTGGAAATGGTTTCGTTATGATTATAAGTATTTTCTATGTCATTTTTTATTTACAACAAATATACAAAGTCATCAATGATTATCTCAATTATCTTCCTTAACATAAAAGAATTAAGCATATATATTTTTTCATTAAGTCAGTTTTAAATTTTCTAAATATTTTTTATTTGTTATTTTTATTAAAAAAAACATTGTTTAAGATATAAGGATAACTCTTAAAAAAAATAATATATAAAGAAATGTTCCTTGTTGAGAAATGGTTTCTCAAAGCGAAGGTTTGAAAAATATAATACTAGTAAATCATGTTGGTATTTTATGTAAGATTGTTAGTTTGTTTTACATGACAAATTTTATTTGTATGTTTTTAGTAAAATTGTTCTTACTTGTGTACTGATCTTCAGCCGAATGTCAAAGTTATCAAGAATTGATAGGCTTTTAACTTACAAGGATACAACACTTAATTTGTTAATTTTTAATAGTACCTTTATTTTTGAATATTTTTTTTCTTATACTAATAACATGATATTTAACATACAATTGTAGAAAGTTAGTTTGTTGTATTATAGTTTTTATTAGTATTAGTGAATCAACATGTTTTTTGACTTGTTAAAATGATATGATTCAAACTATGTATAAAACTCCATCTTGAGTCATGTTTTTTACTTTATTAATTTTTAAATAACATAGGAGTTGTATGGAAAAATAATTTGATGATTTGACATAGTCTAAGTTTCTTATTACTCAAAGGTCTTGTAATTTTTTCTTATGAACACACCTAAAACATTACTTCATTAAAATTAGACTTTGTTATGATCGAAATTATGTTATCTAGACTATTTTTATCTATAAAACTAAGTTGTCTCGTCATATGGTTAAGATAAAATTATTTAGATTAGATCACTTAACTTTATCAATATGTTCTTCTTCTATATGATAAATATTATTACTATGTATTTAATATATATTTAGTCACTTATTTGATTTTACCGTAATAATTTTATATAACAATCTAATCTAAGAGTAATTAAACTATATAAGTCTAAACACATTTAGTATGTGAATCTAGCAAAAATAAATCTAGTTTTTGGAGATATTAGCCTACCAACAATCTTTTAGTATTTTTATTCTTATCTTCAATCTTCAATTTCATTGTATATGGTTTGTAAATATCCCATGTGATATGATTATTTGAACAACTAGCTATCATCAACTAAAGACCACTATATGACAAAAAGGTTGACTAAGAAGAAAGATGAATATTTTCTGAGAGGAAGGTTGCTTTTATATGAAAATGACACCAACTCCATCCCATAATTGCTCATTCATGAAATTAAAACTTAATAAAAAGATGCAAAGTTATTTTGACAGAATAGAAGGTTAATCTGGTAATCTGTCCGTACAAGTTTAGGTAAAAGTGCATATTTGGCTAAAGTGGGCGTGTTTGATTTAATGTTGCTCAAACCTATTCATGTTGAAATATTGGTATATGTAATTTTAGATAAAAAAAAATTAGTTTTGTTTTACATTGAATTAAAATTTCCACACTAAATTATTCTAAAGGTATACTAAACTTTATTATTTTAACTTGTTTATAAAAATAAAGGGAAATTTTTTCTTAATTCCCGTACAATTTTTATTCAATGGCAAACCCACTTTTTAAAATACACACTTTTCTAATGAGTTTAATAAAATGATAAGCGATACTTTTTTTTTTATTATCTAAAACTACCATATAGCATAAATTTTAAATATGAAATCATAAAATTAAAGATTAAAGTTTTAAAATATATAAAATAAAAAAGTTTTTTTTTAAAAAAAAAATTGAATTGTTTAAATATTATATCATACTATCACTAAATTATAAATTATCTTATAAACATACAGAACTCTATATTTTAAAAAAATGATAGTTTTATATAAATATATATATATATATATATATATATATATATATATATATATATATATATATATATATATATATATATATATATATATATATATATAAAGTATATAATTAAATGTATTAACTAATGATAATTTTATGTGTGTAACTTTTATTATAACAATTCAAATTAACAAATATCATACTACCAATTTGATCATCATTAACCGTAAGTAGCATCATGAAATACACATGTGTATAATAAATTTACCTACCTCTAAAAAGTATTTCAAAATTTTTCAAAAGAATAATACAAATATTACTTTCCCAAAGGTATAACATCCTAAATTTTTCATCCTAAAATTTAATTAACACAAATTACATAATCAAAATACAACTTTATTTTTGTTTTATTGGAAATCTCAATTAAATAATCATTGTTTTACAACTATAAACTTTTTTGACTTAAACATCTTCCAATATTGATCATTCTCCCTAGTGTTATGCATCTTCCTCAACATCCATACGATTATTTATTTTCGTGATAAGTCATGATCATAATAGGTAAAACCATAACCACATAACATAATGATGAACTAACATAAAACAAGCAAAATCTCAATTTCTAAAATAACTCATATTGTGTTTAAAATCAATTGCATTCCAAGAAATTTTCAAACCACAAAACACACCGTAATAATACATTGGCTCATAGATTTACCTTCCCAAAGAGATTTAGTCATCATCTAAACTAACTACTTTAGAGCCTAAGCCTTCATACATCAACACCAGTTCAAAAAGCTACCTATCTAGAGGGATTCAACCCTACTCCAAACTAACCACTCTAAGAACCTAACATTCACACTCAAACACACCTAAACATAGAATTCAAAGAGTTTTCTGCACAAAGAGATTCAATCATCCTTTGACTTCGACACTCTAAAATCCCTCTACTTAGTCGAGTTATCTATCAAGAGGAATTCTCTCAAGGATAACTACTCGAAGAGTCCATTATGAACTAAGCATAAACAACACTCATAAAAATGCCAAAGAGTATCATACTCATAACTCTTCATCAAAGTCCACACAAAACACATCATTCACATAACCATACCTCACATACATAGTCACATATACATTGGCAAACATGAATACAATAACATACAACATCCACCAAAAAACCTAACATCATCATACTCACACTTGTTCAACCAATTAAAAATGTTAATTGTGTTGGTACTAAATTGTAGTGTAATAAACAAACCGAATGCTATAAATGTGGATATTATGTAATGCAATAGATGACAATAATTATTCAAGCTGATATTGACTAAAGTTTGGGTATAACTAATTAATGATTTAAGAATATTTATGTATTTTATGTAGTAATTGAAGTTATTAATATTTGCAATATTTCACCAATACTCAATCATTCTATTTTGAATCAATTAATTAGATTAGAAATACTTGGACTACTTATTTTATAGAGTTCTACAACATTGTAAAGTTGTTCTTTTTTTTATTTTATTTTAAGCCCAATGACTTTAAATATTTGAATCTTTGACCATTTCAATTATATTATTTTTTGATTTTGACTATAATAATGAGATGAGATATATAAATTACTTAAGTAGAGGAGAAAACTAAAAATAAATAAATAAATATTAAAAAAATAACAAAATAGACGATGTTTAAGTACAAATTATATATAATCATAGACGATAGTTTCACACAAAACCGTAGTTTAACATAATACACATAGGCGACAATGAGAATGAGAATTATTATGTGAGTACATATATCTGTTGAGTACAAACAAAGTCCCACATCGGATAAAATAAGAGATGAACATGAGTTTATATACACATAAGATACCTCCATTGGTAAGAGGCCTTTTGGAGATCTGTGAGGACTTGACCCAAAGCGGACAATGTCTTATCAGTGTGGAGATTTATGTATATATGTATGTGTGTTGTTCCTTCCTACAATATCAACCGTTCTTTCCAACAACTATTGTTTATTAAAAAATATAAACGACGATTTAGACCATCATTTGAGACGACGACATTGTAACACTTTTTAACCATTGATGAAATTTTAAGGTGACCTCTATCACACTAGTATATGATTACCGAAGGTTTTTTAGTAAATAATTTTTATATTTCTTCCATCAAAATTTAAATCTTTAGTTGTCGGTCTAAATAAAAACTATTCATGATCTTCAATTGTTTTACTATCATAATTTTTTATATATACATATAAAATATTATAAAGGTATTATGTATATAAATAAAAGCAGGTTCAATTGTTTTACTATCATAATTTTTTTATATACATATAAAATATTATAAAGGTATTATGTATATAAATAAATGTAGTGCAAATACTGAAAGAGTATATACTAAAAGAATAATTTATATTATCTTTTTAGAAAAATGTATATTGATATATTTGGTAATATTTTCATTTTATTTTAAATTACTGAATGTTTTGTAAAAATATTATATTAAGTTCATAGTAAATATGACATTAGTTTGAATTTTTATAATTTAAATTCATATATTTTTTTCTTATAAAAAGTGTGTTGTATGTTTATAAAATGGTTTGGGTCGATTTTAAAATTATATTTAAAAAAATAAATTATTATACATCTAGAATCATCTAACTCAAGAGTAACAACTATGTTTAGTTAACTTTATTAAATGTAATAATATGTACTATTATGATATGATAAAAAATATTTAAAAAGTAGTTATATGTAGCGTGAAGTATCTTTATATAAAACTTATATGTATAGATTAACAATATTATATTTGTGTAGGTAAAATTTGATTAAAATATAAAAAATATTATTTTGATAGAATATATTTTCACGTGTATTTCATCTAATTCAATTTCATAATTATTAATAATATGAAAATTAACAATATATACCAACAAAGGTATATGTATATCACTCGAGTAGTGTAGGCACTTTTTAAATAGTATTGTTATGTGTTAAATTTCTTTGATTTGGTGGGAGAATATGAAAAAGAATAAAATAAATAAAAAATTATTCTAATATTATGTTTTCGTTTTTCAACTCATAATAAATGTATAACATTTTTCTTTTCTTAAAAGAAAAACACACGCAAAAGTTATTACACAAACCTAACTAAATTATCTTGTTTAATAAACATAGATGTTATTTATATTTTTTTATTACTTATTTTACTAAAATAGTAATTTGTATCTCCTAATTCTCACATTTCCAACACAAACTTTTAAATAATATATTATTTGCTTTTACGAAGTGACTTTTAGGTAGAAAAAGAAAAAAGTTTTTTTTTAATGTGGATTAAACTGAACTCAACTTATTTAACTTACAGGTTAAATGGGTTGAGTTAGGTTGATGATCAATTGACCCTAACCCACCAATAACAATTATTTACTAGATTTTTTACAATTTTTTCATAAGTGTTTAAATATTTATTATTTCTACAATTTGATCTTTTTAAATACTAGAATATTGTTCAATAATATTTGAATAGTTTGAATGTTCAATTTTCTTTGTCAAGTAAGTTGATATTTTAATTTTTAACTACTTTTTATAATAATGTTTGGTGAAATGGGTGAATAATTTGATTAGTGATGTGAAAAAAAGGACTTAAATATTATTTTGGTCCCTATTTTCGTGACATTTGTTCAATGTAGTTCTCTTTTCTTTTCGTGTTCAATAAGGTTCCAGTTCCAGTCAATTTTGATTAATTTAATCCTTTTTTTTGTAATAAATAGTTAATAACATGTGAACAATGTATGTCACGTGTCAATTCTTTGACATTTTTTAAAATCTTTAAAATCTTATTTATTTATTTTTTAATTTTAAAAAATTGTTCACGTATCAAGTTAGCATTGTTAGAAGAAAAGAAAGGATGAAAATTGTGTATCTTATTCCAATTAAAATATATATATATATATAGCTGTTTAAAACAATATAAAAACGGAATATAAATATAAAAACAGAATATAAATATATGAACATAAATGCACATCTATGAAAGGAAAATAAATTAAATCCAATATCTCCCTCAACCTGCAGCATATATATCCTTAATGCTCAGCTTGGACAACAAAGATTGAAATTGTGCTGGATGCAAAGCTTTAGTATGAATGTCTGCAAGTTGGGCTGAAGTAGAAATGGGCAGGAGCTTAATTACACCAGCTTGAACTTTATCCCTTATGAGATGACAATCAATTTCATTATGCTTTGTCCTTTCATGCATGGTTGGATTCTGTGCAATTTGTATAACAGATTGATTGTCACAAAACAGAGGAACTGGTTGTGGTAGAGGTTGTTTCAAATCATGGAGCAAATACAGAAGCCATTGAATTTCACATGTTGTGGAAGCTAAGGCTCTATATTTTGCTTCCGTTGATGATCTAGATATAGTACCTTGCTTCTTGGATTTCCAACTGATTAAGGATGCACCATAAAACACATTAAAACCAGTCACAGACCTTCCAGTGTCAAGGCAAGCAACCCAATCAGAATCACTAAAAGCCTTGAGAGCATGTTCTGTGTTGGAGTGAAAGAATAACCCTTGTCCTGGATTGTTCTTGATATATCTCAGGATCCTTATTGCTGCTGCATAGTGTTCTTCCAAAGGATTGGAAAGAAATTGACTAAGAGTACTAACAGCAAAACATAAATTTGGTCTCGTGTTGGTTAGATATAATAACCTGCCAAGAAGTCTTCTATAGGCATGCACATCTGAATAGGGTTTCCCTTCTGTCTTGGAGAATTTTGAGCCTGACTGTATGGGAGTAGAAACAGGTTAACATCCCAACAATCCTGCATCTTCTAGTAACTCTAGAGCATACTTCCTTTGTGACAAATTAATGCCGTGTTGAGATCTTGCAATTTCTAAGCCCAGAAAATACTTGAGTTGGCCTAGGTCTTTAATCTTGAACTTTGCATTCAATAGAGCCTTCACAGTTTGGATTTCCTGGATGTCATCACCTACCAAGACTATATCATCTACATAAACAAGTAAGATGGTGATATGAGCAGAATCACTTTTGATTGTATGTTGCCCAAAGAAAGTAAAGTAGTTCACTACAAAAAATATTAATATTACCGACGAATTTTTACCGACAGATAAATATCCATCGATATATTTTAATTTCCGACGGAATTACCGACGATTTTTTTATCTTTTTTACCGATGGTCAAAAGCCTTCGATAAGGCCGTCGGTAAGTGACATGCACATTACCGACGGATTTACCGAAGGCTTTTGGCCGTCGGTAAAAAAAGCGGGAATTTTCCCGCCCATTATTTCGCTTGACGACATTACCGACAAATTTACCAAAGACTTCTGACCGTCGGTAAAAAAACAGAAATTTGCGGCCCCAGTTTCGCATCCAGTGCCAATATATGTGGCAAACACTCATTTCTCCTTCTCATTTCTCTCCATCTCAATGTAATACTTCTTCCTATCGTTGCTCTCCACCGCCGCTGCTCTCCACCGCCGCTGCTCTCCACCGCCGCTGCTCTATACCACCGCTGCTCTCCACCACCGCTGCTCTCCACCACCGCTGCTCTCCACCACCGCTGCTCTCCACCACCGCTGCTCTCCACCACCGCTGCTCTCCATCACCGCTGCTCTCCACCACCGCTGCTCTGTTGCAATCCACCGCTGCTCTCCATTGAGAATTGCAGAGAAACTCTATGATTCCCTATGATTTTAACTATTGAAAATAAATTGGTTGTTTGATTCTTTGGAAATTAGTTTGTTACTGGCGTGATGCTTTTTTGGTGGCGGAGTTCATAAAAACGAAAAAAAAAATGACACAGAGGGAGGAAGGAAGAAGAAGAAGAAGATGAACCAGATCGCGGTAATTACCGACGGATTTACCGAAGGCCAAAAACCTTCGATAATTACCGACGGCTTTACCGAAGGTTAAAAGCCTTTGGTAATTATTGACGGTTGAAATATCCGTAGGTAAAGGTTACCGACAACGTTTTTGCCGACGGTATTTGACCGTCGGTAAGCCGTCGGTAAACGACAATTACCGAGGGATTTGATACATTACCGATGAATTAGGACCGTCAATAATATCAATTATTCTTGTAGTGGTTGTCAACTTGTAATTCCATTGTCTAGAGGCCTGCTTGAGTCCATATAAAGACTTCAACAACTTGCAAACTTGTCCTGGTTTTTCTGTTTTGTAGCCAAGAGGAAGAGACATGTATACTTCTTTATCTAGATCCCCATGTAAAAAAGCATTATTTACATCTAGTTGATGTAAATACCAATGTTTAGAAGCTGCTAAAGCCAGAACCAATCTTATTGTTGTGAGTTTGACAACAGGTGAAAAAGTCTCAAAGTAATCTAAACCTTGTTGATGTGTGTAGCCTTTGGCTACTAACCTTGCCTTGTATCGTTCAATACTTCCATCAGCACGCCTCTTTATTTTGTATACCCATTTACATCCGATAGGTTGCTTTCCATAAGGTAGATCAGTTAGAACCCAAGTTTTGGTATTTTCTAAAGCTACAATTTTTTGATGCATGGCATTTCTGCAACAATCATGTTTGATGGCTTGGTTATAGGTTTTAGGTTCACTAACTTGGAAAAGATTAAGGACATATGATTTATGAAGAGATGATAATGCATCATACGAGAGATAGGATATAAGGTACCTGTGGATGACTGAGTGGCAGAAGAAGTAGATAACATGTTGCAATGATAGTCCTGCAGATAAGATGGTTTATGTTTTGGCCTGGTTGATTTCCTTTGTGGAGTATCAGTGGCAGGTTCAACAGAAACAGGTTGAGAAGGAGGAGATGTAGGTGGTAAAGAGGGTTGATTAGTAACTTCTGAGAAAAGAGGTGATGGAGAGGAAATGATTTTGGTGACAAAATCCAAGGATTTTTGTGTATCAATAGGTGAGTGTTTGTCACTAGTAAGAAAAGGAAATATGTTTTCATAAAATACTACAGTCCTTGTAAAAAATTTCCCTTGAGTTGAAATCTAACAAAAGGTAGCCTTTCACTCCGGTTTTAAAACCAAGTAAAACACATTTTCTTGCACGAGATTGAAATTTTGTTCTATGACCTTGAAGAGTTGAAGCATAGCAAAGTGAGCCAAAAACTCGTAAGTAAGTAATGTCAGGTTTAACATTGTGTAACAATTGAGATGGAGAAAAATATGCCAAAACTTTGGAAGGTAAATGATTAATGAGTTGCACAGTATAACGAACAGCAAAAAACCAGAAAATTATGGGCAAATGGGATTAAAACATTAAAGATCTAGAAACATTGAGCATGTGTTGTTGTTTTCTCTCAATAACTCCATTTTGTTGAGGTGTTTCAACACAAGATAATTGATGTTGTATCCTTTTTTTTCTATAAAAATTTGTCATTGCAAACTCATTACCATTATCTGATCTAATAGCTTTTACATCAATGCCAAATTGTGTTTTTATATAAGAAACAAAGCCAATAAGTTGTGATCTTGTATCTGACTTACTTGCCATCAATTTAATCCATGTGAATCTAGACCTATCATCCACTATAGTTAAAAAATATTTGAAACCATCAACAGAAGAAGTACAATAGGGCCCCCAAATATCAACATGAATTGAATCAAAAAGAGCTTTTGAAACAGTAATACTTAATTGAAAAGGCAATTTTCTTTGCTTAGAATAGTGACAAGTATCATAATGAGTGTATTTTGTATCAGGTAAAGTGGCATACATGGTATGTAGTTTGATATAACAAGAAGAAGAAGGATGCCCTAGTCTAGAGTGCCAAATATCTATAGAGTTAGGTCTTATTGTAGAACAAGCAATAGAATTCTCAGGAGTTATAGTAGTTGGTGAACCAAGGGGTGCAGATGCAGGAACTATCATGACATACAAGCCATCTCTTTCTTTAGCTTTCCCAATCATCTGCAAGGTTGACTTGTCCTGTATATCACATGAAAATTCAGAAATGGTAATTTTACAAGAGAGAGATTTAGTTAACTTTGTGACCGAAATAAGATTGACTGAAAAACTAGGAACAAACAAGACATTATGTAAAGTAAGGTGTGGGCCAAGAGAAACTATGCCAGAAAAATGAGCAAATGAAGACTTCTTATTGGGTAGAGATACTGTAATTGGTGAGATTCTATGATAAGAAATAAAATGAGACAAAGAATTGGATATATGATCAGTAGCACCTCTGTCTAGAATCCATTGGGAATAGATATTACCTTGATCCTGAGAAGAACTGGAAACATTATGAGAACTCACTAGACCAATAGAATGCGTGACTGTGGGATTAGATTGAGGAAGAAGTGCCAATAGACCATGAATTTGCTCTTGAGAAAGTCCTAGAGTTGAGGAATGTGATTGCGCCTGAGAATTATTAGAAGAAGGAACAATTGTAGAAGCCATTGAATTTTACAACCTCAAATTGGACAAAAATGGCAGAACCCGAATCTCCGAAAACTCCTTCAGATGCCTCAAAAATCAATCCAGGGTTACGAGTGATGAAAGCACCCAATTGTTTCTCATTGAAAACCCTAGAAAGCAAAGTCAAAACATAAAACATAACGATGCGAAAGTACTAGAGGGAGTAGTCATAGAAGGAGAAGAAATTGTAGGAAAGCCAAAAACGAAAGGTAGAAGATGAAGATCTTGACAGTAACAGAATTGGTTGCGGAAGAACATGATCAAGAATTAATTTGCTCTAATACCATGTTAGAAGAAAAGAAAGGATGGAAATTGTGTATCTTATTCCATAATAAGGAGAGAGTACAATTGATATATATATATATATATATATATATATATATATAGCTGTTTAAAACAATATAAAAACGGAATATAAATATAAAAACAAAATATAAATATATGAACATAAATGCACATATATCAAAGGAAAATAAATTAAATCTAATATTCCCCTCAAGCTCCAGCATATATAACAAGCATCATGCCACATGTCAATATTAGTGCCATGTGTTAGTTCATGGTTGTCTCATTGTCTTTTGTTCAATTCAGTCCATATATTTGTTATTTTCCTTTGATTCAGTCACATTTTTTTAAATGGAACAATTTTGTGCTTCTCCAAAGTTAATTTTTATATCAATTTTATACCAATATATTTCTTAAAGTTGACATTTTTATTAAATATTTTTTAAATTTAATTATAAATTATTAGATTTAATTATAAATATTTCTGGAATTATTTTTAAATCAATGCTATTTTTTACATATAATAAAAATCAACCATAAACCTAATATTTTCATTCTAATTAACATTTAAATATAAAATATTTAATAATTATATTGATATTCTCTATAATAATTGAATCTAAGAATTATATTCAATTTATAATTAAATCTAATAATTTATAATTAAAATCCAAAAATATTTAATAAAAATGTTAATTTAATAAAAATATCAATATAATATTTATATAAAAATTAAATTTGATCTCAATATAGAGAATGACAAAATTGTTCCATTTTCATTTAAAATAATTTAAGACTGAATTAAATTAAAACAACAAATATAAGAATTGAATTGAAAAGAAACAATGCAACAAACATGAACTAATGTATCACTGGTAGTGACACGTGGCATGGTTCTAATGTAACACATGGACAATTTTTTAAAATAAAAAATAAAAATAAAAAATAAATTAATAAATAAAATCATTAAAATGACACCTAACTTACATTATTCACGTGCGTTAACTATTTGAAAACATTTAAAAAAAATGACCAAATTGACGAAAATTATATGAACAAAAGTAGTATTTAAGCCAAAAAAAAAATAATTAATTTACTTTGATTGTATTGCAATAAATGTGTAAAATAAATCAGAATAACAAAATATCCTTAAGTGAGTTAACCCATTAACTTACCTATCAACCTATGATGAGTTGAGTTGGATTAAAAAAATTATGTTTTACAAAATAGTAAGTATGATTAAAGTGATTTATTTTTAACTCAACTTATGATAAGTCAATTCTTAATGAGTTAGATTCACTCGCACCCTAAATACATACATAATTCTATATATAATATTATCAAATATGAAAACTAGTTTATTTTTTAAATTATTAATTAACTGTATATTTATAAAATATGAACAACTCAAACTAAATTTCATTCTAAAATGTATTTTTATGGAATGGATATTAATTTTAAATGATTTTGGATTCAGAATTGATTTTAAAATTAGCATTAAATTGATTTATAAATATTCAAACTATCTTATCTTAGAAAACATGGATTTAAATTTGAAATTTAAAATATTTATTTTTATTTTTAACATATCAAAATTTAAAATGATTTTTTATAAGAGAATGAATTTGAATTTAATTTCAATCTAATTATTATATTTATATTATATGGTATGAATTTGAGAAAACATATTTAATTAGTAATTTGATTTTTATATTTAGGTTTATGTTTAACTTATAAATTTATATTCTTTTATTCTATTGAGTTTTTATATTCTTTTAAATTATAGTTAGTGTTAACTATATATTATTATCAAAATTTGAATAATTTTTTATCTTTTTTATTTGTGTGTTCAATTCAAGGAACATTGAAAAATATTAATGATCAGTTTCTTAGTCGTTATCATAAATATAATTTATTTATGAATTACAAATTAATTAATTTTTTATATTTACTGATTTAGTATAATAAAATCATATATTATTACGAGTTAAGTCTATTGATAGTAAAAATAATCTATCAGTAAATCGAGGGTCCATTGACGATTAAAAATCAATCAATAAACTTTATTAACGAATGACAAAATCTATTAGTAATTATTGATAACCATAAATTCGTCAATAAGTGTTCGTCATTAAATATATGTTGGTAATTACCAATAAATTTTGATCGTCAATAACATTCATTGGTAAAATATACGATTAAGTTTCCTTCCTCCTCCTCCTTTTGTTCTTCTTTTTTCTTTTTTTCTTTATCTTCTTTTCCTCTCCTCCTCACAATGTCGTTGCCACTGCCACCTCTAGCTCGTACTAATCTTCTTCCTCATTCTCCTCCTTTCTTATTTATCTTCCCCTTCCTCTTTCAACCCCACCACCTCCTCTTTCTATTTCTCTAACTCTGGCAACTACCATTGTGTCTCCGCGTCATTGTCGAGCCACCAACGCATCACCCTCAGCCCATCGTCACGTCATCATTGAGGCCCTGGTAACCCATTGTAGAACCACCACCTCATCCTCCTCTTCCATTTCCTCGTCCTCCTCCTTCTTTTCTTCTTCTTTTGTTCTTCTTCTCACTTATCTCCCCATAATATACAAGAAAATTTATCAAATTAGGTGAAAAATTTATTGTCCAAATTTTTGACGGATTTATTAACAAAAGTAATTGTAATAATAAGTTATAAAAAATAATACTTGTTGATAATACAAATTATACATTATTAATGAACCTTGTCTCATATTGTTACAACAATTTTGTTATCAAATATTCCTTTGAAATCCATTAAAAAGTTCATTATTGACAAATATAAGTTTACAACAAATTTATAACTGTAGTAATCCATCGATAATTAAAAAATTCTGATTCTATTTATTCATTCAAAATCACTTTTATGTATAAAGCAAAACAACCAATTTCTTACTAACTTTTTTATTAGTTAATCTTTTTTTATTTATTTTTGAATTAAAATTTTCGAGAAGTTTTACAATATGACTAATCACTGAAATTTTAATTATACTCATATACTTATTTAATTTTTAAATATTTCATATTCTTATGAGAAATAGTAGTGAAAGTTACAATGTGAATTTTAAATTAAATTTGATACAAACAATGAATAAGTAAAAAATAATGAAGAAAGTAGTTTAGAGCATCATTATTGTACTACTTATAATAATCATACTCAATTTAAATATTTGTGTTAATAGAAAAAAGAATATATATTAATTAACATACCACTTTTGTGTACTATATAACAAAAGATATATTATGTATGAAACAAAATAAACAAAGGAAGTAACAAGTATCCATCTGAAAGGCTACTATGCATAGTAGAACAACATAACGAATAATGCTAAAGAAAGACATATTAATTGTTTGATTAGTAGAAATTTATAATGTATAAGAGAAAACCCACTACAATGCTTTTTTTCTTTTAAGCACGCGTGTGCATTTTCCATTTGTAACTATTGGCGGTGGATGTCTTTTCAACAATAATGAGGATTATCATAATTTAGTGATAATAAAAGGTGGTGGAACTTGGAACACGAATCTAACAAGATTAATTAACTGCTCTAATTTTATAATGCTCTAATTAACTGCTCTATAAAAGGTGGTGGAACTTGGAACATGAATCTAACAAGATTAATTTATAAAATGAGAGAAGTTTGGCACTTTTCTAAATTAGTTAATTTATCTTAAATAAAATAATTACATAGATTTAACATCTTGTAGAATCATCAAATGGACTGTGACTCATAAATCAACCCACCCATTAAATAATTCATTATTTTTTTTCTGCAGGAAAAAATAATCCATTGGCATTGATTAGTAGCCAGTTTTTTTTTATCAACTTTTCCATGAATGATAGCAAGTTTTATATATAAATTTAATCCGTTACAAGTTTGATTGACTAATTTTTTACAATTGACTACACTGTTTTTAGTCCATGATTAAGTTTTCTCTATAAGGGATGTAACATCCCAATATCTCACGCTGGATAATTCATAATTTATATATTGTAACATTATATTTACGGTAATATCCTGTAATCTCACACTTATAAATTCATAGTTAATATATATCTACACATGTTTTAAACTCAGATTTCAACTATAAACTCATAAATATAATTCGAATTCTTCTAACTTATTCTTCTGTCTCTCTCTTCATTGGCATTGGATCAGACGACAATCCTTCATCTGCTCCCGTATAACGAATTATACGATCATCGCACATACCCAAACACAAAACAAACACAAACAAGTAGGGTGAGTTAACATGCAACAAATCATTTAAAACATGTATAATTACCTTGATATAAACATCATATAATAATTATGTTCGACACCCTCATACCACAATTCCTATTAGACACTCGTCTCACAATACCCAATAGACGCCACAATACCCAATAGACACTCATCCGGATGATACGTTGATGAGCGGTCACGGGAGGTTATGCACTTGGAATGACTTCTACTTCTTCTTACAAATACACTTCCAAAATACTTCATACCATTCACAAGGTTAGTCCCCTCACTATGTCCAAAACCGGCACATAGACCAGGACCTCCTGCTCCTCTCACCACATAATTCATCCCTCTCTACTTGAGACTAGATGATTATTAGAGTATCAGGATAACCTCCAACTACGGGACCCTCAACATCAACATATACACAAATACCATAATATTACTGAATCTCTCCACGAGACTCATGCCATACTCATATTCCTCAACTCACATTATACCCCTACAAAATCTCCCCATAATACTCATAACATGTTCAGATGCATAAATTCAAATGCAATATAATAAAATACAATCATCACATAATCACACAAACTCAATATATTGCATAATAATTTAACAGTACTCAATCTGTTCAATAGGATTTAAGTTAAAAACTTGTCGAGTAGACTTCCAGGAAAGAGAGGTGCGTCACAATGGACAACTTAAGTACCAAGTCTTTCCTTAGCCAAAGTGTTCCTCAACTAGTTTTTAACAAATTTCTTATTTACAGATTCAAAACAACAGCATATAATATTTATACCGAATTTCAACATAGATAAACATACAGTAAACATTAACAATATTCACACAGAATTTCAATATATGAATAGTAATAAAATAATACTAAATCATAATATAAAAGCATAGAACTATTAAATCATAAAAAAAAACATAGAAAGGTTAGCTCCCCTACCTCTATTCCAGGCGTCTCTTGCTCTGAATTTATTTCTCCGAAACCTTTCAGAACCTCTACCCTTCTTGCAACTAAAAATTTCTCTCTAACTTTCTCTCACTTGATTTCTCTTCTCTTGGTGCAGAATACCCTTCCCTCCCATGGCTATTTATAGTAAAAAAAATTTACTATTCATTAATATTTTAATATTATTTATTATTTTAATATTATTTAAAAATAATATTTCAATCATTTTCTCACCAAATCTGATCCTAATTTCTACCTACTACTTTCTTCCATGCTAAGAAATCTTAATGCTGAAAATTTATTTTTACTATTTACTTTTTACTATTTACTATTTACTTTTTACTATTCAATTTAAAAAAATTTACTAAATAAGTTACCAAAAATTTGAACCTCTCCTTCTAAAATTACTATAATTTTATATCCAAAATTTACAATTTTCTATCCATTAAAATTATTATTAATAATAAAATACTAAAATTTACTACTATATATATATATCTTTTTTTTTTTTTTTCATGAATCTTACATTCTCCCCAACAACAAAAATTTTCGTCCCCGAAAATTCTATACTTCAAGAAAATAGTTGAGGATATAATTGCTTCATCTCTTCTTCTAGTTCCCATGTAGAGTCACCTGTCCTCTTATCCCAAACTACCCTGACTAAATTAATAGTTTTTCCTCTAAGTTCCTTTGTTTTAGTATCTTCTATGCAAACAGGTTGTACTTCTACTGAGAGGTCCTCTCGGATTTGAATCTCCTCTATTTCTATAATGTGAGAAGGGTCAGGTACATACTTTCTTAGCTGGGAGACATGAAAAACTGAATGAAGATTGGCCAATTGAGGGGGTAGCGCAATCTCGTAAGCGACTAGCCCAATTCGTCTCAAAATTTGGTATGGACCAATGAACTTAGGAGAAAGTTTCCTGGAGCGAAGTGCTCTTCCAACACCCGTGGTTGAAGTTACTCGCAGAAAAACATGGTCCCCAGCCGCAAACTCTAATGGTCTCCTCCTTTGATCTGCATACGATTTTTGTCTACTCTGAGAAGCCTTCATTCTTTCCCGTATCAATTTTACTTTGTTGGTGGTTTGTTGTAGTAGCTCAGGTCCTATTAAAACTGATTCACCATCTTGATACCAGCATAACGGAGTTTGACATCGTCTGCCATACAGAGCCTCATAAGGTGCCATACCTATACTTGCTTGGAAACTGTTGTTATAGGTAAATTCCACAAGAGGAAGTATTTCATCCCAACTACCAAGATGATCTAATACACAAGTTCTCAACAGATCTTCTAATGACTGGATAGTCCTTTCAGATTGTCCATCAGTTTGGGGATGATATGCGGAACTCATTCGTAATTTACTGCCCATAGCTTCCTGTAAGGTTTGCCAGAATCTAGAAGTAAATCTTGGGTCTCTGTCTGACACAATGCTAGAAGGTATACCGTGCAATCTCACTATTTCCTTTATGTACAATTGTGCCAGCTTAGTCATTGACATTCTCAGATTTATTGCCAAGAAGTGAGCACTTTTTTTCAATCGATCAATGATGACCCAGATGGCATCATTACCCTTTATTGTTCGTGGTAAATGGGTAACAAAATCCATAGCAATGCTATCCCATTTCCACTCTGGTATGTCTAATTGTTGTAGCATTCCTCCAGGCCTTTGGTGTTCCACTTTTGCCTTTTGGCAAGTCAAACAAGCTGCTACAAACTGTGCTACTTCCTTCTTCATTCCTGGCCACCAAAAGGACTCCTTAAGATCTTGATACATTTTAGTCATGCCGGGATGCATGCTAAAACGACTCTTGTGTCCTTCTTCAAGGATTAATCTTTTTATTTCTGCATTGTCTGGTACACATATTCTACTTCTAAATTTTAATACTCCATCAGGTCCTAACCTAAACTCTTTAATTGATTCTGTTTTGATCATTTCTGCTATCTCTTTCAGGTTAGGATCCACCAATTGTTTCTCTTTGATTAAAGTTAGAAAGTCGCTAGATATAGTCAAATTACTACATCTAATGAAATCTACTTCATATTCCATATGTAGCTTGAGATCTCTGAATTTCTCCACCAATTCCAATTCTTTGATCATCATATGAGAAACATGTACCATCTTCCTACTCAAAGCATCAGCTACTACATTCGCCTTTCCCGGATGGTACAAAAGTTCGAAGTCATAATCCTTTAAAAACTCCATCCACCGCCTTTGCCTCATATTTAGCTCTTTTTGGTCAAATAGGTACTTCAAACTTTTGTGATCGCTGAATACTTGAAATTGGACACCATAAAGATAGTGTCGCCAAATCTTCAGAGAAAATACTACTGCTGCCAATTCTAGATCATGAGTAGGATAATTCTTCTCATGAACCTTTAATTGTCTTGAAGCATAAGCCACCACCTTCCTTTCTTGCATAAGCACACATCCTAACCCCTGGTGTGAAGCATCACAATAAATCTCAAAAGATTTACTTGGATTCGGGATAATCAATATTGGTGCACTTGTCAACCTATGCTTTAATTCCAGGAAGCTTTTCTCACACTTATCCGTCCAAACAAACGGTTGATCTTTGCGAGTTAGCTGGGTTAAAGGCGCTACTATTTTAGAAAAACCTTCTATAAATTTTCTATAGTATCCAGCTAAACCCACAAAGCTTCGTATTTCCGTCGTAGTCTTTGGTTTCTCCCACCGTAGCACTGCTTCCACCTTGGTTGGATCCACTGCTATGCCTTGAGCTGATATAACATGTCCCAAGAATTGTACCTCGTGTATCCAGAATTCACACTTTGACAACTTTGCATATAGTTTCTTTTCTCTCAAGATCTCAAGCACAATTCTTAGGTGCCTCTCATGTTCTTCTCGACTTTTGGAATAAATAAGTATGTCATCTATAAAGACTACGACAAACTTATCTAAAAAGGGTTGAAAGATTCTGTTCGTGTAATCCATGAACAAAGCTGGAGCATTAGTTACCCCGAATGGCATAACTACATACTCGTAATGCCCGTATCTTGATCTAAAAGCAGTCTTCTGTACATCTTCAGCTTTAACCAAAAGTTGATGATATCCAGACCTTAGATCTATCTTTGAAAATACTTGAGCTCCATGCAACTGATCCATCAAATCGTCAATCCTAGGCAAATGATACTTGTTCTTAATGGTTAGCTTGTTCAACTGCCTGTAGTCAACACACAATCTAGAGCTACCATCTTTCTTCTTCACTAGCAGTACCGGTGCTCCCCATGGTGATACGCTTGGTCGGATGAATTGTTTTTCCAATAACTCTTCAATTTGCTTCTTCAGCTCTGCCAACTCTGCGGGGGCCATTCGATATGGAGATATCGATACGGGTGCAGCTCCAGGTATTAAATCGATAGAAAATTCTACTTCTCGTTGAGGTGGTAATCCTGGTATTTCTTCTGGGAATACATCACTAAACTCATTAACTATGGGAATATCAAGATTTTGTTTATCTTTCTCAATTTCCACATGAGTCAAGATAATGAAACACAGAGATCCATCTTTTACTTCCTTCAACACTTGTTGTAATGACAACAACTCCGCTTCTTCAGGATCAGGGAAAATTAACTCCTTCTTGTTACAGTCTATAAGGATACGATTGGTAGATAACCAATCCATTCCTAGGATTACATCTAAACCTTGTAGAGGTAAAGATATAAGATGTACTTTGAACCTACGTCCTTCTACAATGATTGGACATTGAGGACACATCCTTGATGTTTTTATCAATTTAGAGGCCGGTGTAGATACTATAAGATCATACTGCAGCTCTTTTACAGGTAGGTTCAACTCTTGAATAAGAGTTTCAGACAAAAAGGAGTGTGTCGCTCCAGAATCAAACAATACATTCAAGTCTCTACCAGCTATATTACAACATCCAATGATGAGAGTACCTGATTTGGCAGCTTCTGCTCCCGTTAAGGCATAGACTCTCCCAGTCGCTTGTGGTTTATTGTCAGTCCTTCCCTGTTGAGGCGGTTGTTGAGGTTGAGTTGTTCCTCTTCTGTTAGAGAGATAATCTCTAGCAAAATGTCCTTCAGCTCCGCAAAGAAAACACTTGTTGCGCAGATTAACTTGTGGACAGACGCTTTTCAGATGAGGTCCTCCGCAGACGAAACATTGGATTATTCTCTGTTGGTGTTGTTGCTGATGAGGATTCCTCTGAGGTTGTGGTCTGTCATAAGGTCGATTCTTTACATGTCGTTCAACTCGTGATCCAGATGGTCCTCCTACCCTTGTTAACTTCTGAACTTCAATCTCACTTATTAACCTTTCTACAGCTTTGGCATGTTCTACTAAAGCAGCAAACTCCTTAATAGCTAAAGGATTCACAGCTAGTTGAATGTTTGCTCTCAATCCATTTTTGAATTTCCTGCACCTCCATTCTTCATTTGACGGTTGGGTGTAGAAACGAACCAAGTGTTTGAACCTGTCTGCATATTCAGCTACGGATTTGTTGCCTTGCACCAGCTGCAAGAACTCCACCTCTTTCAAATGTCTCACACTGTCCGGAAAGTACTCAGCATAAAATTTACTCTTAAAAATTTCCCAAGTTATAATCTCACCACTTTCCTCTAATACCAGCTTTGTGTTGTTCCACCAGTGTGCTGCTTCCCCAGATAGCTGATACTCAGAGTATGCCAACCTAGTTTCGGGTGGACACCTCTTTGCTTCAAAAATCTTTTCCAAGTTCCTTATCCAGAGATCAGCTTCATCCGGACTCGTTTTCCCATTAAAAATAGCTGGACGATGTTGCAGAAAATTTTCTAAGGTCCATTCCTGAACTCTCTGAGGTTGAGCTACCACATGGGTGCCATTCTCGGCTAGTTGTCTTAAGGTTTCCGCATGTTGTCTTTGGCTCGCTTCAGAATTTAGTCTGGCCGCTTCTAACTGTTGTAGGGCCGTTGTGTGCTGTTGCATTAAAGCAGCTCCCTGTTGTTGAAGAGCGGATGCGATAGATTCTAAAGCCCTTGCAAGGCTAGGTACCTCAGGGGTTTCACGATTGGGTTGTCTACGAGCCATTTCTCTCTGTTCATACAGAGAATTATTGTTATCATAATTTATAATATGAGTTTGTAGGATTAATCCACAACTCTTAGGTCGTCTTAAGGACGAACCGCTCTGATACCATTAATGTAACATCCCAATATCTCACGTTGGATAATTCATAATTTATATATTGTAACATTACATTTACGGTAATATCCCGTAATCTCACACTTATAAATTCATAGTTAATATATATCTACACATGTTTTAAACTCAGATTTCAACTATAAACTCATAAATATAATTCGAATTCTTCTAACTTATTCTTCTGTCTCTCTCTTCATTGGCATTGGATCAGACGACAATCCTTCATCTGCTCCCGTATAACGAATTATACGATCATCGCACATACCCAAACACAAAACAAACACAAACAAGTAGGGTGAGTTAACATGCAACAAATCATTTAAAACATGTATAATTACCTTGATATAAACATCATATAATAATTATGTTCGACACCCTCATACCACAATTCCTATTAGACACTCGTCTCACAATACCCAATAGACGCCACAATACCCAATAGACACTCATCCGGATGATACGTTGATGAGCGGTCACGGGAGGTTATGCACTTGGAATGACTTCTACTTCTTCTTACAAATACACTTCCAAAATACTTCATACCATTCACAAGGTTAGTCCCCTCACTATGTCCAAAACCGGCACATAGACCAGGACCTCCTGCTCCTCTCACCACATAATTCATCCCTCTCTACTTGAGACTAGATGATTATTAGAGTATCAGGATAACCTCCAACTACGGGACCCTCAACATCAACATATACACAAATACCATAATATTACTGAATCTCTCCACGAGACTCATGCCATACTCATATTCCTCAACTCACATTATACCCCTACAAAATCTCCCCATAATACTCATAACATGTTCAGATGCATAAATTCAAATGCAATATAATAAAATACAATCATCACATAATCACACAAACTCAATATATTGCATAATAATTTAACAGTACTCAATCTGTTCAATAGGATTTAAGTTAAAAACTTGTCGAGTAGACTTCCAGGAAAGAGAGGTGCGTCACAATGGACAACTTAAGTACCAAGTCTTTCCTTAGCCAAAGTGTTCCTCAACTAGTTTTTAACAAATTTCTTATTTACAGATTCAAAACAACAGCATATAATATTTATACCGAATTTCAACATAGATAAACATACAGTAAACATTAACAATATTCACACAGAATTTCAATATATGAATAGTAATAAAATAATACTAAATCATAATATAAAAGCATAGAACTATTAAATCATAAAAAAAAACATAGAAAGGTTAGCTCCCCTACCTCTATTCCAGGCGTCTCTTGCTCTGAATTTATTTCTCCGAAACCTTTCAGAACCTCTACCCTTCTTGCAACTAAAAATTTCTCTCTAACTTTCTCTCACTTGATTTCTCTTCTCTTGGTGCAGAATACCCTTCCCTCCCATGGCTATTTATAGTAAAAAAAATTTACTATTCATTAATATTTTAATATTATTTATTATTTTAATATTATTTAAAAATAATATTTCAATCATTTTCTCACCAAATCTGATCCTAATTTCTACCTACTACTTTCTTCCATGCTAAGAAATCTTAATGCTGAAAATTTATTTTTACTATTTACTTTTTACTATTTACTATTTACTTTTTACTATTCAATTTAAAAAAATTTACTAAATAAGTTACCAAAAATTTGAACCTCTCCTTCTAAAATTACTATAATTTTATATCCAAAATTTACAATTTTCTATCCATTAAAATTATTATTAATAATAAAATACTAAAATTTACTACTATATATATATATATATCTTTTTTTTTTTTTTCATGAATCTTACAAGGGATATCTAAAATCATTTGTTGAGAAGATATTTTATTTTTATTTTTATAATTTTAGACAGGTGAAATAAATGCAAAAATTGTATTTTTTAAAATATTTTATATAAAAACGTCTTCAATTAATGAAAAAAAGAGAGTTGTGTTTATCACACTATTGTTTTAAAGATGTTTTTGCATTTCATCTAACATAATTTCCATATATCTCAATCCTCTGTATAACTGATTTAAAATATAGATTTTTTAATTTTTTTTATTAAAAATAGAGATTATTTTAGTATTAATAATTTTTAATTTATAACTAATAAAGTATGAGAACTTTATCTTGATCTTTCTCATCGTAAGTCGATTTTTGGAGATAAAATTTTTTCTAATGGGAGAGGATATGAGAATCCAATTAACCCTTTTCCTAGAAATCTCATTTTTCTTCTCTATAAAACCTAAATCATAATGCAACTCTTGCCATTTTGAAGAATCAATACTAGAATGGTGATTTGCATGAAGAATTCTACGAAAATCCTCGATCAATCTCTTTTAATTAATTTTGATTTTTGTCCTTTTTGTTAAGAGACAATCTAGTTCATTTCTCTCTGCATACAATTATCTTTTCATTGCATGTGGTCTTCCTTCTAACTCGTTGAAATCTCCTTTAAAGGAGATGCTAAAGTTGTGTCTTGAAATGATGATTAAAATCTTTTGCTTTGTAGAGAGGGTGATTTTGAGTGTAAAGTTGTTTAGAGGAAGAGAACGATGCTAGACAAATTCCTAAAAGGTAACGAAAGCTAACCGTTTAAGTTTTTTTTAGTATTAATGTTGCTTGAAGAAAATGGAAAATTTAGGGGAAAAGCATGAAAAATGTATATTTGAGTTTCATGCATTGTTAAAATTTTAAATGTAGCAAAGTTTTTATTTGTTGATTGTGTTGAATGGTAAATACAAGTTTAAATTTATTACTCTGCATGATTTTGGTGAATAATTTAAATAAGAGATTGTGTTTTATGAACCATGAGTAACCGATCAACGTAAATTAGATATGGTATTGAGAGGGTGGGGTTTTGAGATGAAATTTTGGTAAAGAAAGGTTTGAAATTGATACCGTCTTATAGAAATTAAATTCTTATGAGAAAATTGTTGTGGAAATATAGAGTAAAGGAAAGTCTTGAATTGATGTAGTTGTGAATATGATTTGGAGTTGATTGATGAGAGTGAATGTAACATTGTAGAATAAATAATAATTAAAGTTTGTATAAGTGTTTTATTGTTGTTTGGGAATGTTACGTTAGATGACATTTTCTTATTTAAACTTTTTGTAAATGATTAATTTTAAAACTTTGTTTGAAGTAATTCTAATACCTACTTTTAGGGGAAAGTTAATTGAAGAGGACTTTGAGGGGTGAGTGAGATTATCCTGACTATATTAATATCACACTTACATAGAGTATGATATGATACTCATATTGTGTGAGTCGAAGGAGGCTTCACATGACAAACAATATGATACGAAAAGGATCATACTTAGGAAGCTAGTGGGGTTGACCTTGTCATTGCACTAGTAAAAAAAGAGGATACTACTGCACCTTTTATGTCTTGGTTTACAAAAAATCAAAGCATAAAATGGCGTGGTGGCATCTTTGAAATTATCGCTAAAGTATATGCCTCGGTTCTCATCCAACCGAAGTCGTAGATGGTATATGACCTCGGTTCCTAGCACAACCGCTGCCATAGACTTCTGCGTCCACTAACATTCCCCTCTACAATTTGTCCAAAATATCTATGCAGGGGATATGACCTTGGTTGTTTTCAGAACCAAAGCCATATACCCCTTACGCCCACTGACATTCTAGTATGTTATATCTGACCAAATCTCTATGTAGGGCATATGGCCTCGGTTGTTCCCCTGCGTCTACTAAGATACCCTCTGCACTTTGATTGTTCAACTAACAAACTTTTTGGAAAAGGGTCTATGGTCTCGGTTCCCTGTAGAACCGAGACCATAGACTTTTGATCAAAAAGCATGTCAGTTAAAAAGTCAATTTTTCAGACATCTGCCCAATACTGTTGGCCTCAATTGTATGATAACCGAGGTAATACGATTTTTATGCATAAGTTTGGCGGGGAAGCGAGACAAAAGAGTTGTTCAAAATTGCAAAATTGCCATTTTAAATTAATTTTGAATTTTTTTGGACGACTTTAGGCCTCAGTTGGGTGGAGAACCGAGGCCAGAGCCCCTATATTTCTTCGATTTTATAAAGAATTGAGGTAATAACGTTTGGTAGGTTAAAAAATAAAATACGAGATGAACAATTTCGTCTTCTTCGCGAGAAAGAAACTGTTTCCTCTGCAATTTCTCTGTCGCACCTCCGATAAGCTTTTCTTTTTCATTTTTCACCGTTCAAAGTTGGTTTTTGTTGTTGTCGTGACCATCGTCAACGTTTAGGAAGCATAATCACCGATAAAAATCGTTCCAAACCTTTTCTTGGTTTGGGTTTTGCGATTCTCTACAGCCTTTCTTTTGCATTTTTCACTGTTCAAAGTTGATTTTTGTTGTTGTCGTGGCCATCGTTAACGTTTAGGAAGCATTATCACTGATCAAAATCGTTCCAAACCTCTTCTTGGTTTGGTTTTTGCGACTCTCCACCTTAGAGGTAAATTTTTTATGTTTTTTTTTTTGCATTTTGGTGTTTGTTTTTGTTTCTAAAACTAATATTTTGTTTGTATATTTGTGTATGTTTGAATTTTTCATAGTTGAATTTTGTACCATTTTGATTGTGGGTTGTCCATTGTTATTGGCTTTTCACACTATGAAGTTCTTATATTAATGTTTAAAGTTTACTTTTTAATATGATCATATAATTTTATATGATTGTATGATTGAATATGTGATTGGATGATCATATAATTTTATATGATTGTATGATTGAATATGTGATTGGATGATCATATAATATATGTATAATTTTGTATGATTGTATAATTTTGTATGATTTATGATTTTAAAATTTACTTTTTTAATTTTGCAATGTTATTTTTAAAAAATTTTATGTTGAATATGTGATTATTTCAATGCTTATTAATTGTATGATTGAATTGAATTAATCTTAATATCTCGTTAAATGACCAATAAAAAAATTATTTTTTTATTTTAATTTTGTAGAATATTTCAGAATATTTACATATGGGTTGAAATTAGATTAATTTACCACGCATTATTGCTGAGTACGAGAAAGATGTAGAAAAATTTATATAATTTGCACAACATAATGTGGGTAGAAGTGATGACGAAGTGAAGTTTATATGTTCTTGTGTCAACTGTTTGAATGAGAGAAAGTTGAACGCAACCCAAATTAGGGAACATTTTATCTGTGATGGTTTCCTACGATGTTATACAACATAGATATGGCCAGCGAAGAAATACACTTTCCGATTGTCTCCCAAACAGAAAATGTTATTGATTGCACCATGGAAGATCAACCAAAATAAGACAAATTAGAGGACATGATCTGCGATGTTGGTGTAGAAATGTTTTCCCAAACTCATGTTCCTGAGACAATGTCCAATGATGTGGAAACTCCTTTCTATTTCGGTTCAATTAAGTTCACACAGTTGTTAGTGGTGTTAAGATCATGAATTTGAAGGCGACCAATGGATGGACTGATGAGAGTTTCACAAAATTATTGACGTTGTTGAATGAAATGTTGCCAGATGGAAATACACTACCCATTTGTAATTATGATGCGAAAAAAATTCTTTGTCTGATGGGTATAGAGTATAAAAAGATACATGATTGTCCCAATGACTACATTTTATGTAGGAAAGAATTTGAATTTTTGAAAAAGTGTCCAAAATGTGGGTTATCATGATACAAGTCAAAAAACAACAACAATGAAGATAATGGTCAGATAGAAAAAAAAATAGTTCTACTTTGAAAGTAATTTGGTACCTTCCAATTGTGACCAGACTTAAGCGTTTGTTTGTGAATCCAAAAGATGTTAAAAACCTTAGATGACATGCAAATGAGAGAAAAATTGACGGGCTGCTTCGTTATCCAACTGATTCAAAGCAATGAAAAAATATTGATCAACAATTCTCCCAATTAGGTCAAGAATGTAGAAATCTTAGGCTTGGTTTAGCCACTGATGGAATGAATCCATTTGGTAATTTAAGTACTAGTCATAGTTGTTGGCTAGTAATATTGATAATTTACAACTTATGAAGAAAATAAATTTGATGACATCCAAACATATCTCACCAGCAACTTTGCAAGGGGAAGGACATATATTTTATCCCTTATATATTTGGGTAAGGGAAGTTTCTTAACTTCAAAGTTCCATATGTGATTTTAATATATAACAATTAAGTTATTATCAATTTCAGGCACCATTGACAACTACTTATTGTTTCCATACAGGAGAAAACTACTGTGTGGTTCTGCTCATTGCACAAGTCTTCTCCCAAACATATGATACAAGTAGTAGATTGGTAAAAACCTCAATGTTTGAACTTTCTTTGTTATATAAATGAATAAAGCCTTTGTTTAATAGTTCCATTGCAGCATGTATGATGTTGTCTGGGAGATCAACTACTAATAGTAAAAAGCTTGCATGGTTGCTCTCAAGGTTTGACATACGCTAAAGCCATATTTTCTTATAGTTGTTTGTTCTAATGATTTTCACTAACTATTTATAACTATGATGATATAATATAGTGTCATGACAAAGTGGATATACTACGTAATGTATTGGATCATACACACTATTTGTGCCCATACTATAAATGGCTGGGAAACAATAATATTTAGATTTAATGAATTTTGTTTTTCTTCATCGTTTGGAATTCATATACACTAATTAATATCATGTGTCTTGTGCAGATATTCAAGACTCCTACTCCACTTCTTGAGAAGCCACTTACATTCCTAAGGAAGACAGTTGCAAAACATCTAATTAGATTATACAATAGTGCGTAGTTATTAGGATTTAAAATACATTAACACATATGAGTTTATTTATAGTTATTAGACTTTATACATTATGCTTTAAACATTATGTGCTGTAAATATTGACTTGTGTTGAATCTGTGTTGTATTATACTGTTTCATATGTAGGTCTGTTTTTGTGATAGTGGATATCACAAAAATAAACCTACTATTAAAAAAATTCGCATAGTATAGGCCTCGGTTGTGGCTCAAACCGAGGTAGAAAGCCACTCTATGGCCTCGTTTCGACGACAACCGGTGCTATAGGTACACGACATTTAAAAAAAATTATTTTAAAGGGCTTTGACATTGGTTCTGGCCTGAACCGCTACTATAGACCCATGTTATGACCTCAGTTGAACGACGTAATAACCCCTTCAACCCCCTTTTTTTTTCTATGTTACTACTTCGGGCGTTGAGGAACTGAAGCAGAAGCCCCAATCTTTTTACCTCGGTTGGAACTGAGGTAAAAAATCTCCATCTTTTTACCTCGCCAATATATGCTTCGATTTTAAAACTGAAGCGTATTGTCAAAAACAATCGTTGTCGTTTCCCTTCGCTGCACTAGTGTGGCTTGGTTATGGACATTGGCTCTGAGTGCTGGAATTCCACTAGAGGATTTGGGAGCAAACATTACAGGTGCAAAGTTTCACAAGTCCATTCAATACACTAGTCTTCTAAAAGTAAAGTCTAAATTCATTGTGTTGTTTGAACCATGAGGGCTGATACCCGGATTTTTGTTTGATGAATGTGAACTGTTACGTTTTTAGACGGACTTATATAATGAATAAATTGTTGTTTGAGCCATTTGAATTGAGAATTAAATGAGTTGATTGAATACTTTATTTTAAAGAATGTGAATCTTTTGAATATTTGGATTGATTTTTTTTTATATAGAAAATGTTTGCTGAATGAGTAATTGAATATGTTACTGAAAAAAAGGAGAAAGACTAAGTTAAGGATTAAATTTATGGTCATTAATTTTAGTAAACTAATTTTATTTTATTTCAAAGTTTTAATTTGACAAATTTTTGTGAGAAGATATTATCTCTTTCCATTTGAAATTCTTCTCGCGAAAAATTAATTTATGTTTACATTTGTGTGTTTCGTTTATTTTTTTTATGTATGTTTTATATACAGAAACAAAGATAAAAGCTTATGAGGATAATATTTCTAGAGTTGAAAATGGAAACTGAAAAATTAATATAAAAGTATTTTAGATCATAAATTTATCCTTTTAAAACAAAATTGTATCTAAGTCCATAATTAGAAATTGAAGTACTTATTGTTAGAACCATTAAATTCTCCATCTTAGTGGGAAACGTGTGTCTGCAAGAGGGGAATGAGACTCAGGAAGTGGAAGACAGGTGGCTGCAGGAGAGTGGACGATCGGTTTGTTGAGGGAATATATAATCTAAAATTTTAAAAGCTGGTTCCACTTTCTGCATGCAATCTTCTCCTCCAAATCTTCTGAACTGGTTTCTCCTCCTTCTCTCTAACTTCTCTCTAAAATTATCATCTTTTCCTCCATTAATTCTCACGTTTTCTTCCATCTGATCATCCATCAGAGGGTATGTAAGGTTGCTAGTGGCAAGGATCCTTCTTTCAACCGATCGTTTAGTAGTTTGAACTGGTAGGTTCTTTTACTTCGAAGAAAATCTAGTTTTTTTGGGGTACATTCAAGTTTAGTTTCTGGTTGCATGTAGTTGTCTTCTTCTTTTTCTTCAAATCTGATCATATTTCCGATCCTTGGGTTGGTTCGTTTCTTTAAACAGTGAATCTGAGCGTTTGAGTGTTGGTCGTGGTGCAAAGTTCATATTGTGAGCGATCGGTCTATTAAGAGGTAAGGGAAGTTATTAAATTTAACTATGCATGTGATGATTTTGTGTATATATGGAATGAGTTGATTGATGAATTGTATATGAGTGTATGAAATGCATGTTTCTGGGTTTTTGGTGGTTCTGTATAAGTCTATAAGGATTCTGCAAAAATTATGTAAAATAGTTGGGTGTTCGGTCTCAAGCGTTCGATTATGGTCAGGGAATAAGTTATCAATAGAGTTAGTAGTCTAGCCTTACCAGGGTATAATAGTTCGGTTTATAAGGAGTGATAAATATATTAAGTTTTGATGGTTATATATATTTATAATCAGTCTTATTGGATTAGGTATTTTAGTTTGTGATAGCTCATATATTATTATTAGTAGACTTCGTAATGGGACTAGGCTTAAAATACGTTCGTTTATGATCAGATACCAGTTTAGGTGTATTTCAGCTAAAAGGTATTAACGTTCGGTTTCCTTAAAAGTATTAGGTTTGATGAATAGTTTGTAAGAGTAATTATAAGTATTCAGTATAAGCTTTAAGCATTCGATTTTGTCAGATAGTGAAATAACGTTCGTTCTTGTTTTGAGAATAGTAGAATATCGTTCGTTATTACTTTGAGGATAGTGAAATAGCGTTCGTTCTTGTTTTGAGAATAGTAGAATATTGTTCGTTATTACTTTGAGGATAGTGAAATAGCGTTCGTTCTTGTTTTGAGAATAGTAGAATATCGTTAGTTCACTAGTGCAAAATACACTTTTTATAGCTACTTTTTTTACTTGTTTAAATTCACCAGCTATAAAAAATGATGCGATGGCATTATTGTAAATAAGGTAAGTTCTTTTACACCGGTTGTACTTATATTAGATATAAAAAAGCAAAAAAAATGTTTTGAAACCGCTTCAACTTATAACCGGTACGAAAATAATTTAAAGAAATTTTTCTATACCTAATAAAAGCTAAAACCGGTACAGGAATAACTTTAAAAAAAATTCTATACTTGATAAATGATAAAATCGGTATAGAAGTTTGGAAAAAAAATTACGGTTGGACGATTAGACAAAAAACCAAATTCTTTCCTCTTCCTACTCTGCCTCTTCCGCCGTGAATCTCATTCCTTCCGCTCCAACCGCCACCAATTCCCATTCTCATTCTCTTATAGTCACCAAGTCACCAATGAAGCGCTCAATGTTATGATTTCTAGGGCTCCGGCTTCTGGAAAAGTACGGTTTGATTGTCCCCCATTCTACTCACTTCGTTTTCTTCTTCTCCCTCAACGAAGAACCTTCTTCTCTTTTGGCTTCTCATAATTTGTTGACGAAGCATTGGTGTTTGTTGACGAAGTGTTTGTGTTCGGCCTTCTCTTTCGGTTTTCTCGTTCTGCCTTCTCGTTGGTGTGGTTCGGTGCATTGAGGTCACGAAGTTCGTTGTTGTGGTTGCTTAAGGTGATGCGTTCAACAGTCCCTTCATTTGGTAAGTAATCCTTCTCTTCCTTCATTCCTTAGTAATCCCTAAAATCGTAAACCACAAGAACCCTAATATGCGTTTTGGTTTTAATTGGGACATTTGTGGTTCGGCAAGCTGTGTTTCATTCTTTCCAAAGTTTGATTAAGGCATTGTGTTGTGGTTTAAGAAGGTTGGAAGTTGTATTAAGTATACTCCTACCTCCTGCTCCGTTGAGGTTGCCAAGATCATTGCGGCACTCGTTGAAGAGTTGGACAATCCAGAGGCTAAAATTAGAATTGCCTCTCGAGTTTCCACGTTTCCATTGTGTTTCGCTTTTTGTGTAGATTTAAGCCTGCTACTGTGGTTGTTACTGTGGTTGTCACTTCTGAACTTCTAAAATGTTTTGATAGCTTCTTATTCTGATTTGAGTTATGAACCATTCCAATGATACCAATCTTTTAATGGATTGAAAAGAAAAAGTTCACTACCTGATGACAGGTGTTATTACTTTGTTTTACTGAAATATTATTGCTGAATATTTGCTCCATTTAAAAATTGAGTCAATTCATATTCATTCATGCATACTACCTTTTTTCTCCTGTTGTGCTCCCTGCAATTGCCATCTTAGAGGACCAATTCACATATAAACTTAAATGATATTCAATATTTGATTCAGAATATTGCCCACGATGCCTATACTGGGAAACAATAAATAATATTATTGCTGAATATTCTGAATCAACAGATATTTCCCATTATGTGTTGTATAAGACTAGTTTGGAAACAGTTTTCGAATTACTATTTTTTATTAGGCAGCTACAATCAGTGATGATGACCGATCTCTCCCTTTACTAATGGATGAGAAAGGGTTTTGTTATTGGCCTATAATTGTTGGGGTGAGTTTCTTCTGATATAGAGGTTGCACAGCTTGCATTTTTTCAAGTTTGAGCTTCTTGAGCTAACTGCTTACTTTTTGTTTCTCTGCTTTGAACCATAATCTTATCCTTTTGAAATTTCCTTTTCTGTAATAATTTGTTCCCTTCCTTTTTAAAGGTTTTGGTGTAAAGGAAAGCTGGTAGATTGTGGAGTTGATGTCTTTGCTTGTGGATTGAAGGTATGAACACTGTAATGTTAATGATCATTTACATTAAGGGTTTGTTAGAACACTTACCGGATAAGAAAATAATAAGGATTTGCAAAAAAAATGGTCCTATGTTAGCCTTTTTGAAGTCTAGCTTTTAATTCCTGGATAAGTTAATTTTAGTTTATAGGATTTCTTTTTCAATTTTCTTTTCTTGGAGATGTTTATGGAAGAATTTCTCCGAGTAAGCTTTAAAATTATGACCATGAGTGCATGCTCACGTGTTTTTAGTAATTGAAGCTTTAATGCAATATAAATGTTTGTTTATAAACATTATTATGGTGAGAAATTTTACAAAGTGAACAAATTATTTAGACATGTTAATTTATTGCACCTTATTTATTCATGGATTTTACAGAGTTATTGAGAAGAGCAGGTACTTGAAGTTTTGCTTTAGTACAAGAGCTCATTGCCATTGGTGAAAAACAGGTTGAACTTTTTCTGTTGTGTTTTCCTATCATAACATTTTAAATTCAGGCATAGCCGTATTGATTGCTTTGCATGAATTGTTCCTTGAAATTGTGAATGATTGTGATAGGACAGTCATGCCGTGGCTTTGGATTGCGATACAATCATGGACACTTTTTACCTTGATGTCATGTCATACTCTTCAGTAAAATATATAGTCCTAGTTTTGGTTTCAATGTTGTCCTTCATTGTGTTAATGGATAACCTTAGGTAAAGCTTTAGAATAAGGAATTGGTTACTCAATTGGTGTAAAACATAGCTTAGAAATTTAGCTTTAAAAGAATTCTGAGGTTAAAAGATTACTTTCATTTATTTCATTCTTAATTGATGTAAAACACAAGGAGAATGAATTACTTTCATTCTTGTAGAAACAATTTTCTGTATTGAAAACAATTGTGTCAACAACAAACATGAGTAAATCCATTACACTAAAAGGCTAAGAGTGATACCTGCAAGTAGGCCTCTAAAGAGATCATCAACATCAAATAGGTACACTGCAATAAGGAGAATCTGAAATCTCTATCAGGTGAAGGAAATTATCACGGATGGGAAAGGAAAAGCCTCAACAATATGTAGTGTGAATAGGGAAATAGCAGAGGTGTTCACATAGCAACAGTGGTTCGATATCTAGTAGGATGTTCCTAAGCATCATTCTGTCAAAGTGTATTATTAGGACATATGCTCTTAGGTTGAGATGGAAAAAAATGAAATTAAGAGATGAGAATGTAGTAGTTCAAATAATATAGTTGCTGAAAAGAAAAATTCCACAAAAAACCTCACACTTTGACAATTAAAAATACACTAATATTGTAAGTTTTTAATAATTTATTTGTAGTGTAGACATATCTGACTTTACTAAGTTCCTTAAGACTCATTTCAATGTACATTTAACTTTATAGAGTGGTTGAGGCATATTCAAGGTTGCAGGGAACACATATCGTCTCTAGAAAGAAGTTGCAGTTCATTGCACCAACTATAAGTAGTTAATCTTTCAAACTATAAATACAATTATAAATTTTATGATACTTTATAAATTTAACTTGTAGTGCTCACGTCAACCGGGAAGCTTTGAGTGCGGATATTATGTCATGAGACACATGCAGAAAATTATATCCGCAAATGTCGTTGACTCATGGAAATTGGTAACGTGAACATTTTATAACTAAGATTTTAAGCCATTAATATTATAACTTTACTCAAACTATTCATTGTGTAGATATTTGATGACACGTCTCCAATGGAACAACATGTCATAAAGGATGTTCGGGAGCAATGGGCTGCATTTCTTTTAACCATTCGTAAATGATTGGATGTTTCAATATTACATTTTGAGTTTAGGAACTATTATATGTGTAATATGTTAAGTAACTATGTTAGGTAAATATAGCTAGGAACTTTGTTAGGTAAATATTACATTTTGATGTGTTAATGAAAACAATATTGATTATTTTACTTGTTATTGATTATTTAAACTGTATTCTGGGATTGAATCTTATGCAGGTCTGAATATGGATAGTAGTTCATACAAATAAAATATTTTAAAAAAAAACGTCACTTTTTACACCGGTCAAAGCCACATCAGGTATAAAAAGTCTTGTTTTTTTACACCTATTATAGCACTAGTAGGTATAAAAAGAAATTTTTTTTCTCGGTGTAAATATAAAACTTTTATACCTATTATGAATAACACAGGTATGGAAAGTAAAACATTCTACATCGATTCAAGAATAGGTATAAAATATCCTAAACTTTCTATACCCCTTGCTTCTATACCTACCCAAAAATAGGTATAAAAAGCCTTTTTTAATAGGTATAAAAAACCATTTTTGTACTAGTGTTAAAGTCCTATCTATTAAATAAACGTTAGGTTATATTCGTTTGTTGTTTAGATCCTTTCCGTTCGTTTGTAATTAATGGGTGGTGTTATTTGAGTGTTCGATCTTCTTATATGAAATGTGGTTTGATCTTTCAATGCTAATGTTATGGATTGGTGCTGGTTGCTTATTTATAGCAATGATCTATTATGTATGGGAAGTATTATTGGTATTCAAGTAAAAGTTTATGTTTCAAGTAATATGGAAGAGAATTTCGGGGAGGAATGTCTCAGTGTAAGGATAATGTTGTAGTAAAGTATGAATACGGATAGTGAAATTCACGGAGTTCATCCTGATATTCTGATGATTACCAGTTCTAAAGTAGAGATGGGTAAGTCATTGTGTGAGAATGGCGGGAGGTCCTAGCCCATAGGTTCTTGGGTGAGTTATAACGGACTAACCTCGAGTGACAACTGATGGTTTTCCAGTTACTACACCACCCGAGTGCACGAACGGCCTCAAGCTACGTATTAATACAATCCGGATGGTCAAGTCAAGTGTCAGTCGTACATGAATTATGATATTCAAGTTATGTGTGATATCTACGTTGGCTCTTGTGTGCTATAGCGTTCGGTCTGTAATGATTTGTAGTTTTATTTCATGTACGAATGCATGCTTAATTGAATTATAGTAGCTTACCCTTATTTTATGTTTTTATCCATGTTGCTGTTCGGTTTTCTATTGCAATGATCATCCTTGTTGGATGTGAGAAGAAGGGGAAGGGCTTACGTTGGAACAAGAGCTGGACGGTGAGACTCCTGCTGAATAGGAGATGACCGTTCGGTCATATAGTATTGATAGTTTTGGTGAACCGACCGTTCACTATTTTTGTTCTGTAAATATAATCGTTCGGTTATATGATGAACGTTCGGTAGCAATATAGGAAGCTCTTGTATAGTTCGAAAAATTTTATGGTTATTTTTGTAATAACTGTAAGTTTGACTTTCTTATTGTAGTAATTGTTCTATCATATTATTAAATGTTGACACATGTATATAGTTGTGTGTTATATTTTTGGGATGTTATACTTATGACATTATTTTAAATGTATTATGAAAGAAAATTTTATCAAATCTTTGAATTGTAATGTGAATTAATTTACTTTCAATTAATATGTTACTTATAACCTTCTTATATTAAGTCATTATTAATTGATATTGGTTAGAAAAATAGATTATTACAATAACTAGTAAAAACACATACGCATATTGTGTTCACTTTTTTTTTGTAATAACAAAAAATAATAAGTTATACTATAATAATTATAAAAGTATATTTAAAACAAATTTATTAAAGGTAATGTTTATCTTTTCTAGATATTTTTTATTATTATGAATAGTTAAAACGTCAAATAAAAAAAATTAATTTAACAAAAAATCAATTAAAAGATAAAATTGATAAATTAGTTGTTTTAATTTTAAAGAAATATGTAAAGAATAAAATTAAAAGCAACATATATACACTAAAAGAATATTTTAAAGCAACATATCTAAATTAGTGAATATAATAAAAATTAATTTAAAACTATAAATTAAGTAACTAAAATTGGAGACTAAATTTGATTAACAAATTATTTATAATCAATAATAAATATTATTTTGAATTTATAAAATAATATATAGGGATTATATTTTGTCTTTGTGCTATGTGTCTTTCTATGAACACCCTTTGTCATCCTCCATCAATGATGCCACCATACATTGGAGCTTTTATTTTATTTGTGAAAGTCTCTTCCACCAAAAAGATCCATTAATTTGGAAGATAAGCCTCCCTTATACCCTCTCTGTACCTATCAATCTATCATTATCTATACTTTGCTACCAAATCTGGATCTCTTTTGCAAATATTCCCCCTTCCACTATAATCCTTCATCTTCACTTTCCTAAAAGTCATGAACTAATCAAAATATTATGCATTTTCTTACATGCTAGTTTTCCTTTTCATAATCATAAAATCCTGCAAAATTTTACTGCCCAATTCATAAATTTGTTTCATAGCCAACACTCGCATGAGGTTAAATGAACCCAAATTGAAATTCAAAGATTTGACATATTTTTTATTTAATTTTTTATCATGGTTGAGTTATATTTTGGATAAATTCGATTTTGTCCTATGATAATTTATAAGTTCTATTTCTTATATTAGTTATTGAAATATTTTTGAAGATAAAACTGTGATAAAAATTGGAACAATAAGTCTGTTTGTATTTATTAAATAACATTAAAAATTTCTTTCTTTTCATAATATAATGTTTGATGAAAAATAATACTTTCCCTTTTAGCCATGACATATTTTCTTTTAACCTTGTTATTAACGAAACTGAGGGGAAAGGTGATATTAATCTATCAAAAAAGGTTGGGCCATAATACTGGGGAAGTATTTTGTCTAGCTGGTTTGTATAACTGTATGAAATGACATATAAAAAAGTTGGAAAAGAATATCAACAAGATGACAATTTTCATCCTAAAACCTATTCCCTTCTAAAATATAGAGATTCACTATAAGTAAAATAATGTTAGACATTAAAAATAACTTAAAAATTAAAAATTTCTTATTTAGTTCAACTAAATAAATATATTGTAAAAAATAATAATATAAACATGTACTTACAAGTATGAGGGTTCAAATTATGAGTATTCAAATCTAGGTGATAAAAACATATTCGAACACCAATTCAAAAAATCAAAAACCGAATTTTCTTTCAAATGAATCTTTTTTTTTCTTTCTAAATTGAATATTTTATTGTTGAATTCTGAAGTAAAAATAAATAAAAAACTAAAACAAACAAAATTACTTATTGTATTTACATATAATATTATATGATTAAAGTTAATTAATAAAAATTTTAATTAATAAGTTTTTACTATAATTTAATTTATTTTAGAAAATAAATTTAAGCCTACTTCCATATAAGAAATCAATTTAATAAAGTGAAATTCTAATATATATTTAACTATATTTTTAGACTTTGTACAATCTTCAGGAACATAACTATGTAATTTGATTATAAATATGACATAAGTTTAAATTATAAATTGAACAGTTATCATGAAAAAATAAATCGTAATATATCTCTGTATTTGAATATTTTTAATTATAAAAGTTTAACAATTTTTATGAAAATGTTTTACAAATTTTTAAAAAATATTTAACAATTTTATAATAACAAAAACTCTGAAAATTCATGATAACCTAGTTTATGAAATTATTAATCTTTTAGTATAATTAATTTTCAACATCAAGATAAAACACAATAATATATATGAATAAAAAATATTTCGTGATTTTAAATATACGACACTGAAAAATTAAAAAACTAAATTTATATAGTCTGTGAGACCCACAAAAGCGACAAATTTTATAAGATAAACCTATACGGACCTAAGTATCGGTTGGCCTTACCTTTTTTATTACTACCTTAAATCTGAATTATCATTATAATTAAACTGTTTGGATCATAAACTATGTTTCAGATTAAAAATATTATTTATTTTTAACTATAATTCGATCACGACTTTAGCATGAGTTAAATTAATTGAATATCAAAACTCAAAAGTTTCCTTCAAAAGTTGAATTTTTAAAACATTACTCTTTACATGCTACTATACCAGATATGACTTAGCTTATAGCTTCTATTCTTCACATACTAACCAAATTAATGCTTTAATTCTACTTAAGCTTGGTAAGAACAAGCTTTTTTTTTTAATACTAATAAATTAATAATTATCTTCTTAAAAATAATACTAGTTTTCTAGAGAATTATGGATTTTTTTCAACTTCTTATAATATTTTTCATATTTTGCAACTCCATTTATAACAAGCAATCTGTCCATGATTCCAACTAAGAGGTTTTTCTTTTTTCTACAAAAGTTGCTTTTACAATTGTCATATAGTGACTCCTTCTTAGTGGGATTTTAGTATTAAGGCAATCTTTTTATTTATTATAAAACTTATAATTTGCAGAAAGGGAAGGGTGAGTGGGGTTTAATTTAAGTTAATTTAGCTTAATTTAATTTTTACTTTTGAATCTTGTGTCTAAAGAGGCCCCACCCGCCGCCGAAACAACATGCATACAATCATCCCAGTGTGGTTGAATATCCGTGGAAAATTTAAAATAGTTTAAATTATATTTTTATTTAAATTTATATTTTAAAAATTATTTTCTAATAATCTTATTTATTTTTTCTATAAATATGTAATGTTAACAAGTAAAAAGTCTAACTCAATTCTAAAAATAGGACTTATAGAATGAGTTGCTCATATTTATATATTACAAATCAATTTTATTTTTAACTGTGAAATTTTTAATACACTTTTCACGTAAACATATTCATCTTAGGTTTCTAAATCAATTTAAAAAACAGTCTTATTAATTGAGATTTATCATCACTTATTTTTATTTATAATAAATTGACTTTATCGTTTTAATCAATATGAAACTTTCAACATCTAATATTTATAAATATCTACAAATATAAAAATAGTTACTAATAAAAAAAATTTAGTGTGATCGATTTTTTTTAAATTGAATGTAATTAATCCTTAATTAACAATTGTGTGGTTAACTCATTATTTGGTAGGAATGAATATGCAACGGGAAACTTGTATTAATCTGTACTTGTAGTTAGATTAATTATATTTATTTCCCAAATTCATGCACCTGCTTTTGCACAATTCTAATAATCCACTAGATATCGATAACGAACCACGGTACTAGGGCATAAACACATGTCTGTCTTTATATACGTATGCGTGAGATCAAGTTTAACCATTATAGAAATATCTGCATTACTAGCTCGCTTTTTGCTGCATATAAATGATTATCTGAATGAAGTTTTTCCACAACCACTATTCCTGTTGTAGAACTTACTATTATGAGTATCTTCTTTGGCTTTGAGCATCTCCTTTCTTTTTCTCTATAGCTCCATGCATATAACTCAAACATTTTCTTCAACACAAAGTAAGTTTCATTGAATATGGCATTCAAGAAGTTCATAATCAGAAGCTACGAGGGTCACTCTGATAGAGCTAAGGTAGAAGATCTTGAAAGAAGATGCAAGGTAGGACCATCAGAAAGCGTGTTAGACACTATGGGTGACCCCATGTGTAGGATTCGAAACAGTCCCATCTACATAATGCTGGTATATATACTGTACAATACCATACCATTAAAACAAATATATACTTAATTAATTTTTCATCATCTCCCTCACCCTTCTCCCTTTATTTATAAGAATATTTTTCTATGGTCCTTTTATACATCACTTATTGGTTAATTTGGTGTTAGGTGGCAGAGATGGAGAATGAACTGGTTGGTGTCATTCAAGGCTTAATAAAAATGGTGACAGTTCATACTCATCCTCCAAAGGATATGGCAAAACTGGGGTATGTCTTAGGCCTCAGAGTTTCTCCTCACAGCAGAAGAAATGGCGTTGGCTCAAGTCTCGTGCAAAGACTAGAAGAATGGTTCACATCCAATGATGTGGAATATGCATACATGGCCACAGAGAAAGAAAACCACGCCTCAATGAACCTCTTCATGGAGAAGTTTTGCTACACCAAGTTTAGAACTCCAACTATACTCATAAACCCAGTGAATAGTCATCTGTTTGAAATTTCATCAGACATTGAGATAGCTATGGTCAAGGTTGAAGAGGCTGAATCCCTTTATAGAAGATTCATGGGATCCACTGAGTTCTTCCCTAGTGACATAGAGAATATACTAAGGAACAAGCTCAACCTGGGAACTTGGGTGGCTTATTTCAAAGGGGATAGTGATTTTTGTTTAGATGGAAAAGTTCCCAATAGTTGGGCTATGGTTAGTGTTTGGAACTGTGGGGAAATCTTCAAGCTGAAGATAGGAAAAGCACCTTTGTCTTGCATGTTATTCACAAAGAGCTGGAGCTTGATTGGTAGAATGTTCCCATGCATGAAATTGCCAACCTTGCCCAATTTCTTTAGCCCTTTTGGGTTCTACTTCATGTATGGCCTGTACCAAGAAGGGCCATTGTCTGGAAAGTTGGTTAGGGCATTGTGCAAGTTTGTGCATAACATGGCTTCTAGGAGTGAACAGTGCAAGATCATTGTGACAGAAATTGGAGGAAAAGATGATCTGATTCATCATATTCCACATTGGAAATTGCTTTCATGCGAGGACTTGTGGTGCATAAAGGCTTTGAACAATGAAGGAACTAACAAGTTTCATGAATTGAGCAACACTCAGCCACCAACAACTCTCTTTGTAGATCCACGAGAAGTCTAAACTGTATGTTCTCATAGATATAAACATATCTTCACTGGTTTACTTCATCTTTTTTTTTTCTTTATTCCTCAAGCTATTCATGCACTGTAATTTTGAGATGTACCAAATTAACAAAATAGGAGAGGCCTAAAGAAAGCTTCAAATGCAGACCATGAATATATATATATATATATATATATATATATATATATATATATATATATATATATATATATATATATATATATATATATATATATATATATATATTATATAAAGTAGTATTTTTGTTAAAATAAGATACTGAATTGTTTATATAAAGAAAAAAAAAAGTCTTGCGAAACAAAGTTGATATTGACATATAAGTAATTCGGCATTTGTGTTTATTTTTAATTACCAAAATACAGAATGTTTGATCTTATATTTAAGAAAGAAACAACACTACTGAAATAAAACTATACTTCCCAATTGATCGTGAGAAGAAATTGAATTAAATATAAAGACTCAAGATTTTGTATAATTAATAAAACTATATTTTGTATGGACGTTTGATCATATCATGTATCGAACGGTTTACTTCTTCACACAAGTTTTTCTAAAACTGTATTGCTAGGAGACATAACCCAACTATATATATAAGTATTAATTATGGGTTATATAAAATGTGATTACCAATTGAATAATAATTAAGCTGTTGCAAATATAGGTAGAAAGTAAAAAAATAGTTAGTTACATAATATAACATTAATATTTGAAGAGACAAATCTTTTTTGAATTTATTACCTTTTCAAGTAACTTTCTAACTCAATAAAACGGATGAACAACTTCATCTTAAAGTATAGCTTGAAATTGAATATTACTCGTAGACTATTGATATCGACACCCACCGAAACTACATATATATATTATGTTCAATAATAAAATAAATATTATTGCAGTTTTGGTGGTTGAGAATCTAACATATTTACTTTGAACTGTGCTATACTATAACTAGCGATCCATTATAAGAGCAAAAAATGGATGTAAATACAGGTGATATAAAAAAAATATTTTATGTTGAATAATCATATAATATATAAAAAAATACTATTCCATATTTCTAAATTATATATTATTATTAAGTTGATTGTTGGGAAACATGGCAGATTTTTTTTATGTATGTATATATGTATGTGTTGTTGTTGAAATAAGTAGTTTATTTTATTTTTGTTACTATTATATAGATTTAAATATTTTAGATGAAAAATCATTTAAATGATGAATTTGTTAGTGTGGGTGTTTAATTTAGTTGATGGATTTTAATATAAATTTCGCATATTAATATATAAAACATTTTTCTTTAGTGTCTTTGTTTTAAAACATTAAAATATGTAACACTAATTATATACGCTATATCATTCTTATGATAAAATTTATTAAACTACTTTGTTTAACTTAAAGCAATGTTGATATTGAATGCTAAAGATGACTTGAAGAATAACAAGCTGCATAAGCATAATTAATTTGGGCTAGTTTCATGTCTAAAAGTGAAGCTACCTATGGTTGCTTTCAACATTCAAGTCATTTTCTTTTTATTAAAACAAAATTTTATTGAAGATCGGCAAAAATGGCCATTGTCTTCTCCAATTATATATATCCTCAAAATTTAGAATCTAACAATGTAACAAATATGATTATTTGCGTTGGTCAATTGGCATTCATTCGTTCAAAATCATCACATGAAAGTTTAACCATACATATTTTACGTCGATCAATAAACTTAACATATAAATTCAATTTATCAATATTCTAATCTTCATCTAACAACTATGTATAATATTAAATGCGTGAATGCATAAAAAATGTGATTACATTCAATCTGTTTCTCAAGATATGATTTGAATATTATTAAAATAGAATGCTTAAATCACTTTGATTCTATTAAAATGTGAATGCTTTTGAACCTTATATCTATGTATTTAAAAAAAGTGCGTTGTTACATGAACATAATTTCAAAATATAAATAAAATATTTGAAGTAAAAAACTCTAACATATTTATTTAACAACTATTCATCATTAACCATTTATTTTACTTATTAGACAATAAATTAATAACCGAATAAAGAAAAGAATAATGATACTTTGACAACATTTTTTTCACAATATGATATGACCACATCCGTTTAAGTGTTTTATTTTTTTTGTAGTTTTTAGTTTATTAAAATATTATATTTAAAATTAATTTATAGATTATTTAATTATTTTTTTATAATATATTACGTAAATTAGTCTTATTTTATTTAAATAAATAATTATTATTAATTTAATTAAATTATATTATTTTTTAATTAATTATAATAAAGAGATATGCCACGTCTGTTAATGGATGTGGCCACCTCCGTTTAAGTTTTTTTTTTAGTTTTTAAATTATTAAAATATTATATTTTAAATTAATTTACAGATTATTTAAATTCTTTTGCTTTTTATAATATATTACGTAATTATATATAAATTAATTTTTTTGCTTTTTATAATTATATTATGTAATTATTTAAATTATTAAATTTATTTTTATTTTATTTTAATTACATATTATTATTTAATTGATTATTTAAATATTTTTTATTTAGTTACTTAAACGGATATGTGAATGTGACCACATCTGTGTTTTTTTCTAAGTTTATTAATTACTATATTTTAAATTCTTTTATAAAATATTTAAATTTTTTAGTTTTTTATATATACAAATAAAAAAACCTTATTAAAATAAAATTTAAAATAAAATTTAAAATAAAATTTAAAATAAAAACAATAAACTAAAATAACAAAAAAAAATTAAAAGATGTAACTTTTTACAAATTTCAACATCCGTTCATAAATATCAACATTTGTTGAAGTTGAAATTGATGTTAACATCCATTGAAGGTGAAACGGATGTTGACATCCATTTTACTAGAAGAGCAAATTAGGTATGAGATGGTATGGTACAGAAAACATTTGGTGATGGTGGAGGGAGCAACACTCTTTATTGGATTGTGGGTTGGCTTTGCATTTTGAGTGTTTCATCCTACACCTCAAAAAATTACATTTTTAACCTTCTAACATCTCATCCTTACCTTGTACCTCTAACTTTTTCAAAAATTTCATTTTTAACTTTAAAAGATATATTTTTATTTTTTTCTTTTTTTTATTAAAAACACTTTACACCACCTTAATAATAATTAAATTTAAAATTCAAATATTATTTAATATAATTTTATATTTTAATAATGATTAAAATATGATTTATATTATAATATTAGTTATATTAAAAGTATAAAAATAAAATAATTAAAATAAAAATAATAAAAATGAAAATAAAATTATATTAAATAAAATATTTAAATATATTAAATTATATTAAAATACTAAAATAAATTAAATAATTATTAAAATTAAAATGAAAGATAAAATTTTAAAAACAATTATTTATTTAAAATCAAATAAAATTATATTAAATAAAATATTTAAATACATTTAAATTATATTAAAATTATTAAATTAAATTAAATAATTATTAAAATTATTAAATTAAATTCAATAATTATTAAAATTTAAATAAAAAATAAATTTTTAAAAACAATTATTCATCATATATCCGAAACATTATTTATCGAATATCTATATCCGAGATTAACGTATCTTTTCAAAATTTTGTCTTTTTTTAAACTTTAATAATTATTGAATTTCATTTAATATTTTAATACAATTTAATATATTTAAATATATTATTTGAAATATTATTTTTATTTTAGTTATTATTATTTTAATTCTTTTAATAAAACTATTATAAAAATATAAATTATATGTTAATAATTATTAAAATATAAAAATATAATAAATAATATTATAATTTTTATTTAAATTCAATATTTGTTAAATTTTAAATAAAAAGCAAAAGTGTTAGCATAAACATTTTAATATATGATAAACAAGTTTTTAAAATTTTGATTTTTAATTAAAATATAATAATTATTTAATTTAATTCAATATTTTAATATATTTGAATATATTAAATCAAATTTATTATTACTATTTATTTTTATTATTTTTATTTTTATTTTTATTTTTATTTTAAGTTTTTAATATAACTATTATTATAATATAAATCATATTTTAATAATTATTAAAATATTAAATTATATTAAATAATATTTAGATTTTAAATTAAATGAAATTATTATTAAAGTGGTGAAGAATTTTTTTAATAAAAAAGAAAATAAAATGAAAAAATATTTATTAAGATTGAAATAAAAATTTTGAAAAAGTTAGAGATGTAGTATGTGATATTGGAAAATTAAAAATATAATTTTTAGAAATACAGGATGAGATCTTAAAGGTGTAGATGAAACACTCTGTATTTTTCGCACAAAGATTCCAGGCCCAGAACAATAGTAAAAAGAGGCAGCTGTTTGGTGCACCTCCATGTATTGTTTCCAGCACCGCTTAGAACCGAAATTACTTGTTCATCCTCCATCATCTTTCTTTTCAACCACCCTCTCTCGTTTCTTCACCACACCAACGGCACTCCTTCTTCTTCCATTGGTTCTCCCACTTATCACTTTTGTTTTCTTCCACCGGTATTCTTCTCTCCACTTTCACCTTCTTCCTAGAAACACATTTTTTATTATATATTCTGAAATATTTGGAACACAGAATTTAAAATACAAATTTTATATTTTAGATTGTTCAATTTAAAATATATTTTTTATTTTTGTTTTCTAAAATGAATATTAAAAAATTCAAAAAATATAATTAGGATTGCATGTTTCAAATTGTAAATTTTGAAACATTTTTTAGTTGTGCATTATAAAACTCAAAATAAAAAAGGATAAAATTAAATTTTATAATATATAAAAGATGTAAGAAGAAATTATGGAGGTGCAGCCTTTTAAAGAATGAGTCAAGCCCATATTTTGAACTGTAGAGAAAACCTTTGGGATTTTCTTCGGCAACTTCGAAGTTTTCTTGTTGCATTTCCAAATTTCGTTATGATGATAGAAATAATCTTTTTATATATATATATATATATATATAATAAAAAAAATAGAATAAGTAATAATTATTGCTTACCAAAATACATTTATTATAACTTCTATATTTATTAAGACATGCATCCCATGTCATATTTTAACACATTTTTTTTGTCTTTTTTTTTTGTCTATCGTAGTTTCCAATTGCATTTATTTTTCATTTTAATAGCTTTATTGTTCAATTTTTTTTTCATTTCATCTTATTCATCTTTTAAATATAAGTGTTTGTTAGTTAATTTTGGTTTGAAATTTTATATTTATTTTCTTTAAAACTTATATTTATTATTATATTTTGCATGTACTAGTTTTTGAAATTCGATTTAAAAAATTAATTAAATTTGGAAATCCAGTTAAGGAAACTTGATTTGGAAATCTGATTAAGGAACTCATCAAATTTCAAAATGTGGTTTAGAAACTCATTGAATTTCAAAATTCGATATTCATTTCTACCAAATTCTGAAATCTGGTATTCATTTCAATTTTATTTTTGTTTCATTTTTTTGCTATTTTTCTTTCTGAAATTTTTGTTTTAATTTTTTTTAAAGTTGTTTTACTTTTTTTGTTTAATAATTTCTTGATCTTCAATTATTATTAGTGAAAAGGTAAGATATTTAATGGTGGTGATGTTATGTTATAGGTAGTTATATTATAAGGTGGGAGATTATTCTTTAAGTTTGATGATTACAAATAAATTCAAACTTCATGTCACGTTTATCTTCTTTTATCAATGGAATGTGCGAGGAAAACTATACAAACAATTTTACAATTGATTAAATTTGTCCCACTCATAATGAGTTAATTGAGTAGGTTCGAAGGATTGCGTTTGATCTTGGTTTTGTTGTCCTCATTATAAGATTTGATAAAGCTAATGGTAAACCTGAGAGAAAGACATTTGTATTGTTAGGATGTGAAAGGGGGTGGAAAATATAGGAAATACAAATATGATGTTCATCCTAATATTATTCGACACAAGATAAGCGAGTATCCTTTTAAATTGAGAAGCAAGTCAATTTCTAATGGAGAGGGATGAATATTGAAGGTAATGTGTGAATATATTATAACCATGATTTGATACAGACTTTAGTTGGTCACCCTTTTGCTGGGAGGTTAAATTTCATTGAACAGTTATTACTTGTTGATATGACTAAGAATCAAGTGAAACATGCAAACATTCTCCTTACTCTTTGAAAATAATGATTGTAATGTGACATATAATGCAAAATATTCTTACAAAATATCATTGAGAGGTTCGAGAACTTAATTACAACAGTTAATGATAATGTTATAACATGATAAATACATCTAGTAGAGTAGATGGGTCGACGAATCTGAGTTGGTAAGTGACCTCTTTTGGACGCATCCTATGTCATTTCCACCTTAGGAAAAATATGCAAGCCAAGTGGAAAATGCTAGCCAATTCTATTGAGGTATGAGGTGTCATCATGAAAGCATGGGAAAATTTCATAGATTATGAACATGAATCAATGTTTACTAATTGTGTTGATTGCCTTCATCATGCTTGTATTTCATGACCTTTATTATTTAAGTATGTCAATGACTCTTGGATCATTCCGTATAAGAAATACTTTGTAAAGGTATGGACAATCGAGTTATGCATTTAGGAACACAACATCAAATATGTATTTATTTAGTTATTTTTGTTAGATGTTTTATGATATTGTTCATGTTATTTGTATCAGTGTTGAGTCAACTCACGGGAGCTTGAAGAAAGCATTGGGAAGCAATATAGGAGACTTTTGTTTGTGTTGGAATGTAATTCACAACGTCATCATCCTACAACATAATGAGATAAAGGCGTCCTTTGAAAAAGTCTAAATCTTATGTGACACTTTTAAAGCAATCAAATATAAAAGATTGATGCAACGTGTATCAACATATACTTTGACACTCATTGCTCAGGAGTTTAATCGAGTGAAAGCATATAGGATTTGATAGTGAAGTTTGTGGATGCTTTTTGAGACGAACATATGATCTACCCTATGCTTTTGAATTAGCACGATATAACCTTGAGATGATTCCTTTGTCTGAAATTGATATCATGTGGAATAAATTAAGCTTTCCAAATATTTTATCAAATGAATCGTAGACAAGGTTATGCATTCAAAAGGAACTTAAAATGATGCTCAATCGTTTAAAAGAAGTTGACATTACAAGAAAAGTGACAATCAAACAAAAGTTATTCGAAACTGTTTGTCCTACTATATGAAGTCAATGGTACCTCCAATGCAAAAAAGTGAAAATAAAGGGTGCATAAAAGACTAAAGTTCATCTATCTCAAAGGTCTACAAAGTGTGAACTCTCATATTTTGAGCATGTAGACGCCTTCCATACATGATACTTCATAAGCAAAACAAGAAGTGCAATCTAAGACTAAATTTGTTCTATAAATGAGAGACCATGTTAGATTAGTTTCATCTGATTTGTCAGCCTTACATTGTGATGTTGTTGATGTTGTTGTTAATTGTCATTGTGGCTATAAATGCATTATTGCTTTGTTAGGGATGAGTGAAAAGTTATGGCCCCTTATCCGACATGATTTGTATAAAGAACTTAGTCAATGAGGTGATGAATACGTAAGATTAATGGGAAGCTATGATCAACTAGGACAACTAAGAAAGTCTTTGTTCGTTGACTCACAATCAAGGGTATGTGTTGTTATACTTTACATTTTAGTTATTAAATCTTACATTTTTTCTTTCATAACAATTTGTTTCATTAATTACAGGCTAATATGGACAAGTGAATGACTATACCAGACATTAATTATGCTATTTCTAATCGATATAATGTCCTCTTAGTTTGTTTGTCATATCGTTAAAATATTACAATCTTCCCACTACGTATTACACAACGTTCTGATATAAGATAACATCAACTAATATGTATAGGACACGTTCATAGATCTCATTTTCTGTAGATAAAGTAATTACTATTTTGTTTCATTATAAAATAAGTTTTATTTACTAATTTTATCTTTACAGGTTCACCTACAAAATATCCTTTACCGATGGTGGAAATCATTAATACCAATTATGTAGACTAGCATAAGAACTGATATTTATGTTATGTAAACACATGATATAAAAGAAAATACGAAGTTGTTTAATTATATAAATACAAAGTTGTTTATTTAGAAATATTAATTAAAAGTTCAAAACAACCAAATAAATAATAAAAGACATTGTTAGGCAGATAGTGATGAACATCTGCCATGTACATTGTGACCTTTTCTACTATTGGGTGCATGATCTTCAAACGTTGTACAAGCTATTTATAATGCCTCATTAGTACGATCCCAAACATTCTTTAATAACATAAACATATAAACATTGTACAGTTACATTCTTTAATAACATAACCAAATTGTGACTTTGATCCCCTAGGAACTAGAATGTCATCTGGGAGATGTTGACAAAGCTGAGGTACAAGACTTGGTCAGTCATCCTCGGTAGTAGAAATTACATAGGGATGAGATACCCTTCTGAACCATCAGAGGTATCCCTCAACATGTGCTTGGCAAAGTGCAATGAATAATTATCAGTGATTGTTATATGATATGATCATACATAGGTCAAGAATGAAGAGTTTCAGAGTGACAAAAAGCACAAAAAAGTAGAATAGGTTTCATAGGCATGTATTTGCCTCTTTGATTTCTTTCTCTTAGTTATTGTGAATAAACGCTTATAAACTCTTCTTTCTCTTTAAGAACAAGCAATGTGGGACTTTCCATGGCTTGGTCTTAAAAAGAAAAGGAGAGGAAATGGGCGTCCTAGGCGTTAGTGCAAGGTAGCATAGGTAGTTTTCATGTTTTGAACTATAGGAGAATTAGTTGCCTTATAAACCCTTTGGAGTGGAGAGATTTCATCAATGTGGGACTTCAAAGCTCCTAGAGGACGTGCAACAGCTGGCTGGCTGGCCTCCTCACTCTAAAGTCCCACATCTCCTAGATCTTGCATCCAAGCTCATTCCAAAGGTTATATAATAAGGCTTAGGGGTCTCCTTTGTACACACACCTTTGAATTAATTGATTTCTTGAGTTGATTTGCACATTTGCAATCCTCTTTTGAGATAGTATTTTGTCTCCAAAGTCCCTCTTTGGGCAGACCTTATCTTGCTTAAGCAAGTGGCGGTCCTCCTTTGATGCTTATCTTGGAGCCTCCTTCAAGTGGCGCATCTTCAAGTCATAAGTTCCCTTTTCTCTAATCTTTTCCATTTTTAATTTTTCTCCATTCTTTTGTATTCCATTTAGAATATTCTCTCCAGGTATGCTATTCCCTGTCATTATATCAACCTCTAGAATAGCGTTTGGCAACTGTGGGATCAACGACTCATACCCAAATTGCCTTAACACACATTCAGGCAGATGTCGGTATACAATCACACCCACTTTTATCCAGGCTGGGAATCTTCCTCCTTGTCACCCAATGTGCATTTTGAGGTCTACCTTCACCATAATTAGGCAACAAATGCCTCTTTCATATCCTAGGGAAGTGTTCACATATCTAACTCTACAAAAAAATAATTAAAGGTTTTTTAATAGTGAAATAATCAAGGAAATCGAAGTGAAAGATATATGTGTACTTGTAAAAGAGATAGATATGATTGTTTTACTCTACAAAGCTTGCATCTCCCACTTGCTCATACAAGTGGGCTAATGCAACAACTCCTCAGACATATGTACCACATGACTGCAAGTCTTTGAAGGGTAACAAGCACGATACATAGATGAAGGTGATGCTCTTATCCATAAAATATTGCATCCAACAAGATGCAATAAATAGGCTCATGCGGAGTACTCCCACTATTAGTTCTCACAACAATCGTTGTATAGGTTTCTCAACCAACTTAGTCTTACTTGGGGACCACAACATTGCCTTAGCTCAAATGTAGCCCTCGTAGGTCCATGTATAATAGGTCGATGAGAGTTTCCAAAGCCGCTTCAAAATCTAGGAATTCATTTGGACATATCATCTAGTGTGACAGTCATCTTACGAATAGGGACATAGAAAATGTTTGTCTCTTTATGTCGCCTCTCAACGAATGCCAATATTAAGCTCTAGTCGGCGCAATTGTAAGAAATATCACAAAAAGACATTAAACTGAAATTCATCACAAAATTTTAAATTTGTTTAATTTTTTTTCATGGAAGACCAACTTGATCTCTCCTCGATCCTAGACAAAACAATTACATATAAAGTTCAAGCAACTCATCAAACATCAAAATTCACAAAAAAATATTCAACTAATTTACTAACTGGCCTTGTCATGGCGCGAATGTAACATGATGTATCATGTAGACTTCCAGGAAATCCACCTACTTCATGTTCTTTTTAACAAGATCCTCGTGTTATTCAACAATATCTTGTTGTTCTTCAATCACATCCTCCTACAACATCTTCAAGACGATTTCTTCTACAAACATATGTCGTAGGTCTCTTTATGATTTCATTTTATGAAGAACTCTCAATCCGATATGTTGATACGCCTCATGTTTTTATAATTTTTATAACAAATAAATTCATAAAAAAAAATTAAAACCAATAATCATAAAAATTAACTAATTTAAAGAGAATAAATAAAGAAAACAACAACACACAAAACATTAAAATTAAATTAAATAACAAAACCACAACTAATTAAAAATAATTTTTTAACAAATTAAAATTACAATTAAAAAAATTTAAAAGTTACAATTAATTATTTATTTATATATATATATATATATATATATATATATATATATATATATTTATTGAATTTTGAAATTTAGTGAATGAATTGATCGGTTTTCGAAATCTGGTGAAATTTTTGACTAAATTTTCGAAATCCCTTTTTACAATTTTAGTTTATAAGAGATGCAAAGGTCGACAAAAAAAAAAACATAACTCCGAAACATGTAATTGAAATAAATTTTTAACATTTGGAAACGAGAATTTTGGAATGGATCATATGAATTAATTTGGAACTATTTTATATTACTCAATTTAACTAGTTAGGGGTGCAAGAGGCAAAGGAAAAGAGGGAAAGGGGCTTAACCTAAATAGACGGTGAAAGTTGATGGTCTTCATAAATATAAATAGAGATAGTTGCTTCTTAGTTCTAAACAATTACTGTGAGAAACGCTTTTTCCCCTGTAGAGAGAAACCTACGCAAATCACTCTAATTTTTTTTAGTTAGGTCATTCTTCCTAACTTCTTCGTTCAACTTTTTCCTAGTTTGTTAATTCATGCCTTCCATATGAGCACATTTCCTTGACCAAGTTTTGGAAGATGTTAACCCTCATGTGTTAAGATTTTACATTTACTGAACAAAATTCAGGAATATAGTACATTTTTTATGTAGATTAATATTTTTTATTATTATTTTATTAATAACGTCATAATATCGCTTTTCACTAAATTTTCTCATCCCATTTTTTAAGATGTTAAGAAATTTAAAAGTAAATATTTAATTTTATTAAAATATAGAAACAAATGTTAATTTTTTTAAAAAGAAAAATAAAATAATAAAGAATGGTGTGGCAGTGTGTTTAAACCTCTTTTCTAGATCATGCACATTGTCAATAAACTCATTCCAACAGTCACCATATTGCTTGAGCAATGATGGACTATGAAAGCAATCATTGAGCAATGATGAACTATGAAAGCACCTCATTACATCACAATTCTCCATGCTCTTAACTTATTTCTCCCAACACCTCCCATATTATGCATTTTTCCTTTATCTATTAAAGTCAAGTGAAAATTAATGATGAATTAATAATTTTGTAACCATTAGTAACCCTCCTAATTCGTCCTACATACACCTCCTTCCTTCTTTTTATTTTTTTATTTTCATTCTTCACTTTTTCACTTTCACTGTTAAGTTGTTTTCAAAGTTAAGGTTAAACAGTAGTGATTGTCTGGTAGTGTTGTGGACAGTAGAGGAGGAAGAAGTCTGGTGTTGTGCACAGTGGAGGACGAAGAGGCATCAAGAGCTCACGAGGTTAGTACATTAGTTGAAGTAAACGCCTTAAACACCTTAACCGTCGATGGAGCTGCGGTTAAGGTGGCGCAGTCAGATCGCCGGTTAGACATAGCCGAAATTCGAATTTCGGCTGAACCCCAACCACACTTTGACCTGCGGTTGAGGTGTGCTGCACTTCCAAGTGCGGTTTCATCCATTTTTTTTATCCAAATTATTTTGCATGGTTCTTTATTTTCGTAGTTGCACGTTTTATTATTATTTCTTTTAGTATAAGGAGAGTGGACGAGAACATAAGGAGAGTTATGTTTTATTTTTCTTTTATTGGCCATGCAGTGCATGGGAAAAGATAGAGTTACAACAGAATAGTGGAAAAGATTGAGGAATGATATTTTCGAATAACAACTGGAGGGTTAGGAATAATAAGTGAGGTTTTGTGTTATACATTAGAGTGAAGATAGTATTGTTTCTGCATGCAGAGGGAGAGTGGAGATGGGTTTCTAATAGATTGGTATGAGGTGAGTGTAGAGAGAGGAAAATGCATATTTATAGTTGATGGAGAGAGGAGTTAACTGTGAGATAAGTGATGGAAGGAGAAAATTATTATTTGATATTATCAAGTTTCGTTGCAGAGGTTGAGGTTTTCCCTTTTTAAGCTTGAAATATTCCTTTTAGAAAGATGTGTTAGGTGAAGTGGGTTGGGTCCATTTGGGGCTTCAAAGAATTAGAAGAATATGTTGTTGAATGCAGTGCTACAATAAGGGAATGAAAGAATATGTTTGTGGGTTTTAGAGTTGAGTAAAATAAAGAAAAATGAAAGGAAGAGAAAGAAGGGTTATAACATTAGTAAAAGAGAAAAAGAGGAATGGGTTGGTCGTAAATGAAGGAAATTGGAAGAGAAAAGAATAAAGAAAAAGAAAAAAAAGACCAAATATGAATATGGTTAGTAAAACTGAATTAGATACTAACCTAATAAACAAAAAACACAAACAGTCGCTCCTAAAGCGCAACCCTAAAACGCAACTCGTTAATCGTAACTCTTTAAGTGCAACTCCAAGTGTGGAAACAAAAAGCCCCAAATCCAAGTGCGGTTCGCCTCAGCCGCAGATCCAACTACGGGCCACCCACATTCGCACTTCCAAGTGCGCCGACCATGCAACTCAGCCGCACGTCCAACTACAGTTACCATCAGGCGCAAATCCAACTATGGCACCACCTCATCCGCACATCCAAGTGTGGCGGGCATTAACCACAATTCCAAGTGCGACTATGCCTACAACTCCTCCCGGTTCCAACGCCCAGCCCGGATCAAGCACAAAAACCATGCTCAAGCGCATATCAACCAGAATTCAAGCACAAACATATATTCTATCATACAACAACACAAAACAGTGAACAAACGAGGGAGGAGAGGGAAGGAAGAGCACGAAGGGAGGAGCACCAGAGAGGAGGAAAAAGAAAGAGTCCAGCCTTTCAGAAAGGGAGTGTAGGTTTCAAATGTGAGATGCGGCAGAAGCTTTGAGGATGGGTTAACTTTTTTATAAAATCAAAATATTCTACTGACACTGACAAGGGTACAGTTGAAATTACAAAAGAATTGGGAGGTGCAGGGTGAGTTTAGTGAGGTGCAGGGAGAAGCGCTCCTGATTACACATTTTTTTTCATCATCGCTTGAGAGTTGAGAGGTGACTTGACCCAAATTTTTAACCTAAAAATAACCACCCTTAACGACATTCAAGAAAGCTTTCAACCAATCTTCATTCTACAAGAGATACATTCTTACATTATTTCAAACATCCATGTATATTCTTTCGTACTAAAAAATGTTACTAATTATACATCTAATATTTTCTCTTTTCATATATCCAAATTCATACTCAAAATATACATATAACATTTTTTTATACAAATATCTAACATTTCAATTGCATAATCTACACTTCTAAACAATTAAATGTCCTCCTAAATCTATCAAGTAATATCGTTCAAGTAATTTATTGTATTTGAGGTATTGTCTACTTTAAAATATATAATTATATCATGATTTTGTTTTTAAAAGACGTATATTTTAAGATGTTGTTTGGTCTTCTAAGTAATGTTATTATTGAACGTATTGGAACATAAATCCTCAATCAAAGTTAAAGGAAATAAGAGTTCATCTCCAGATAGAAAGCTAAAGAAAACCACTTTCGTTTTTCATAAATCACATCAAATGTTTCGACCTTAAGTAGGTTGAGTGACATTATTACGATCAATCACTTTATCTAAGGTATTATCCGTTTTAAAGTATAAAATTTCATCACAATTTTTTTAAAAAACGCTTCAAATAATAAAAAAAAGAAAAAAATTTAAACAATTCTTTAATATAGACTCCTACGCTACATGTGACTATTAGTCATACCAAAACACAAACCACTTAATAAAAATAAATATTAACTTGGATTAAAATTATTGTCCTAACTAATGACACTTTTAAAATCCTAAATTAATCTAAATAAGCTTATAAAATCAAACAGTATCTATTAATATATCACCTAAAAAGTCTAAGAAAATAAATTATTCTTTCAGTAGAAATTAATCCACTTGTTTAAAATTCAGTCGTGAGTTGTCCACAAATATTTTTATATTGTAAGTTCCTCATAATATAATCAAATTACAATACATTAATTATAATACTTTCTACTTTCTAATTTAGAGAGAGTCAAAGAATTTAAATTTTAGTGCAATAAAATTCTAAATGAAATAAAAAACAACCATTTATATTCTATTTTTAAATTTATTTTCCTATATATTTAATATATAAATATTAAAATAAAACTAAAATCTTATACTAAATATGCCTTCACTGTAGGAACATTTTAGCTAATTTATTTATTTAAGTTTAGTATTTTAAGAAATTATTTTAAGTCATTAATTCATCGATGTGTTTAGTTCAGTTCATTTAATTTGACAGTACAAAAGTTAAGTTGTTTATTTCTTCTGTGAGATATAAATATTTCATTGCCATTTCCTCTTATATTGAATTTTAGTGTCTAACTAGTCCATCTAGATTAGTATTAGAAAAATAATACTCTTTAAAATAAATTCAATTTATCAACCTTTTCTTCACTCTTTTATTCCTTAAAGCATCAACGTGTTTCTCTTCGTAAATATTAGAAGCTATAAAACATCTAACTATTTTTAATACTTTCAATAAAAAAAGTTATTACTGAAAATATATTATATAATTTGGTAAAATATATTTTTATAAAAAAACAAAAAATATATCTGAGAATAGTCTTTCTGGTAAAAAAAAAAAAAAACTCTTTTAACAAGATTATTATATTATAAAAATAAATCAGACGAAATCTATTTAAATAAGAATTCTGTATATGTTTACATAACAATAGTATAAATATATTATTTTTAGCTCGGAAGAACCGTGTCTATACATAAACATAAGCATAATAAGAAGAAAAAAAATTACTAGTACTTATCGACATATTGTACATATAGTATATTTTTAATTTTTTAATTTAGATATAAAATTAAAATTTATTTTTTTTCAACGCTTTTAAATATTTTAGTTTTAAATGTTAGAAATGAATGTACTATTTTAATATAATTGTGTTAAATTTTTTTTTATAAAGCATGTTTTTTAGTTGATATTAAATAAAAATTTATTAAACAGTATAAACAATTTAATATTAACATAAAATATGTTAAAAAAAATTAACATAATTAAATTAAAATAACTATCCCTTATTTTTGAAATTTAAATATTAACATATATCAAAATCATTCTTAAACTATTTCTAAGTAGTTAAAATTTATGAAAGACATTTAACCCATGAATAATGTATCCATCCAATTTGAAGAAAAACACGTCCTTTGAGTATTAAACTCATCTTAATTATAATAAGATTTTTTTCCCCGTACTAGTTTATGATTATTGTGCATTGATATGAATATTTTATAACATGTGAAGGTAAAATATTTCGCACATCATTTTTTATGCATAACATATCTATTATCTGTCACAGATAAAAACAATTTAAAAATTTGTAAATGATTTTAATTATAAATAAAGCCTCAAAATTGTTCAATATTTATTTTATGAAAAGCAGAAGAAAGTCAATGAATTTAACTGTTGTATATTTCATCTTAAATTATTTTCATTTGTATATATAATAAAAATTATTTATAAATATGTGTGGTTACAAAAAAGAGTTCACTAAATAAATGGATATTCATTTAATGACGCCCCACATGGGATTGGAGCAAATTACTGATAAACCCGTCATACATTTATAACTTGAGGTGTGAAATTAATTACACTTTTTCTACGTACAAATTGAACTAATATTCTCAATAATTAAACTAAACATTAATTGCATACATAAGCAAGCAAATGCACACGTATTTTGTTGTTTCATTTTAAAAAAGTAAGAGAAAATATTATTCTTTCAGGTTTATTTTTTCAATAAAGAAGGGAAATTTATCTGAAAGAGGGAGAAAGCGTGAATGATAAAAAAATGTAATAGAAAGAAGTAACTGTGAAAAAATGAGTCATTCCACGAGAAATCGAACCCCACCAGAGCCTGGTCCACACCACACCATTTATCACTCTCTCGTCTCATTCTTCCAACTTCATCTCTTCTTAACTCTCTTTTTTTCCATCCCCACACCTTTCTTTTTCTTTAACCTTTCTCTCTCTCTCTCTTCGTTCGTGCATGGCGTCGTCGGCGTGTGTCACGGACTTGGCTCGAACGACGGCGTGCAGGGACGGTGCGGCGGCGGCGCATCTCAAAGTGGTGTCAATTTTCGTTATCTTCGTGACGAGCGTGGTGGGGATGTCGTCGCCGGTACTCCTAGCCGGGATCTTCCGCGGGAAGCCGCTCTACGACAAGGCCATAGTCGTGATCAAGTGTTTCGCGGCGGGGGTGATTCTCTCGACCTCGCTGGTCCACGTGCTCCCAGACGCGTACGCCGCACTCGCCGACTGCCAGGTGGCGTCGCGCCACCCGTGGAAGGACTTCCCTTTTGCGGGGCTCGTGACGCTTGTGGGCGCTCTTCTGGCGCTCCTGGTGGACCTCGCGGCGAGCTCGCACGTGGAGCACGCGCAGTACGCGCCGGTGGTGGCGCAGGAGAAGGAGTTGGAGCTCGGCGGAGGCTGCCATGGGTCCGGCGGCGATGGTGAAAGAGGTGAAGAATTGGTGAAACTGAAACAGAGGTTGGTTTCGCAGGTGCTTGAGATTGGGATTATTTTTCACTCTGTGATAATCGGAGTTACCATGGGAATGTCTCAGAACGTTTGCACTATTCGACCTCTCGTAGCTGCTTTGGCATTTCATCAAATATTTGAAGGCATGGGTCTCGGTGGATGCGTCGCTCAGGTTTCTTTCACTTTCTTCTTCTTTCATTCTTACATGCTTTCATTCAATAAATTATTAGGTTTTGTTCGAACGACCGTGTTTTTAATTGGATTTCTGAAATTCAATAAATAGATGCAGGTTCTTAGATAATCTGTTGATTATAATTATATAATTAGATTATACATTAAAATTTGAGCTGAAAAATAGTACAAGGTATATAGTTTCTCTTTCCGGTAATTAAGGGTAGTTATAATGGTAAATCATCATCTAAAATTATTGGGATAAAGACTCATAACTTCCCAAATTAACCTTAGGGATTGATTTGGTAATTTTTGTGGATAAGGATGGATTTCTATTCAGGCCATTTTAGTGTTATTTATAGAATTGAAAAAAATAAGATATAGTGTGTTCCTTTTATTTTTTTTAATTTATTATTAATGACCTCTCCAGATTATCTTATCCATTAATTCAAACATGGGTACAGTTAAAAATGAGTTAAATACAATTTTGCAAAGATAAAAGTGTGTATGAAATAGTTTATGGTATGGTCCTCTTTTAGAAAAGAGGCAATGGAGGAATATTTTAATTAATTTATTACCTGTCTTTGTGTGGCTTATGCAGTCACGAGAGAAAATGACGATTGCGAATTGAAAATCTTTATTTGTATTTTTTTTGAGATCATAGTTTCACTCCTGTGACTGCTACTATAATAATAAAAAGGGAACAAAATAAATATTCTATTGCTCTTCACTTCTCTCACTCCCAATCAATAACAATGTTTCAAGTGTTCACAAAGTCATTTTGATAATCATGATAAACTATTAATTTTTTGTTTTCATTTGTAATTAATAAAACTGTAGCACCAATTACCCTCCAGCTCTCATGTATGTGTTAAAGGTTTTTTTATTTTTCAAAAACAATATGGTTTTCCCAAAAAAATAATTAAGGAGCTATGTTTTTGTTATCCCATATACCTACAACTATATATATTCATTTAGCTTAAATTTTTATTTTAATATTTTTCATACTAATTAGATTTTTATATGAGGATTGTTACAGGCTGGATTTAGCTTTGGAACAACTGCGTACATGTGTTTGATGTTTGCAGTGACAACACCCATGGGGATAATGTTGGGGATAACATTGTTCTCACTGACAGGTTACGATGATAGCAATCCAAATGCTTTAATTCTGGAAGGGCTACTGGGTTCAGTTTCATCTGGAATACTAATTTACATGGCCTTGGTTGATCTTATAGCAGTTGACTTTTTTCATAACAAGCTTATGAACTCTACTACTTGGTTGAAGAAAATATCTTTTGTTGCTTTGACTCTTGGTTCTGCTGCAATGTCTATCCTTGCCCTATGGGCTTGAAAATTTTTTACCTTAAATTTTCTATTAGATGTGCAGCTTCCTAATGGATAAAACAAACCTACACTTGAATCATATAAACCATTTCAAAATTATTCCCTCTCATGTTCACCCGTATCAAATTCATATGTATGTTATTGATGACAAATTTATGAATATTGAAAAACGGCGCCACAAACTTGTTTAACCCTTGGCAAGTGTGACCGAATCGTATCAAGTAATAAACTCGGTAAGACCAAGTATCGTTTTTCCAAAGGACTCACGGCCTAGTTAGTTATATGATTTGTTGATTATTTAAGACTTGTGAACAAATTCTTGTGGTTTCAAATGCAAAAGACAATAATTAAATATGTATGCATGAGTTTGATCAATGGCAAAAAAGAACACAAACACGGAATGAATTATATGGATGAGTATGTTGTTGGGGAAATCAATTTCATCTTATCCACTCTCATATATTTTTGGAATTCATCATTCTTTTCATAACTGTTAATGCCACTCTCTAAATCACCTTGCAAGAAGGTCTATCCTTAATTACGAGTTCATACAATTCTTAGCATCCCTAATAATTAATTCTGAAGCACAGAAGCTTAAAGGCAACCAACCTCATATCCCTATGTCTAGGCGATATTACTTTTGGGAGAAATTCCCCGGATCTAGATTTTACCGTATGTGTCCATATCACTAAAATCAATAATCATGACATCGAATGAGTTAAACAATGCATGTTTTGAGCAAAGAGAAAAAAACCCTAACTAATGATGAAAGAAAGCATGTATCTCAAATAAGATGTTTAAACACTAATTCCATATATGAGAGTTTCACAAGATTACATTGATTCCCCAACAACAAGAAGAGTTTAGTTCACCATATTCATGGTGAAACTAGATGAACAATAATGAAGTATTGAAAGATAGAACCCTAGAAAGATGAGAAGGTAGCCTTAGCATCCAAGATCTTCCTCCAAGGGGTGGAAATGTGTGTGTTTGCTTCGTCTCCAGCCAAAGATACAAACCCTAGGAAGTCCTAAAGCTTATATATTATTCGTAATATTATAGAAAAGTGGGCCTAAGCCCAAAATACCACCGCTCAGCGGTAAACTGCCGCTCAGCGGTACTAGCGCAAAGTCAAATCTCCCCTCAGCTGCATTTTCACCCCTCAGCGGAGCCAACGTGTGTTCCTGAGTGCCGCTCAGCGGTAAACTGGCGCTGAGCGGTACTTACGGCTTCTCTTCTTTTGCACGTTTTGAGTTCTTTTCTGATTCCATCTCTATCCTTCTTCACTTCTTTCATCAAATTCATCTTAAAATTTGCATAAAACACTGAAATCAAGAATAAACTTGTCCAACCCTCTTATTTCTAGAAATATGAACAAAAGCATGATTCTAAGCTAGTTTCTAAGTGTTAAAGGTTGCTTTTAGTATCAATTTTAAGCATAAAAATAACAGTTTTTCAACTGTTATCAGTTATATAATTTACGGAAAAAAATAACAATTATTGGAGTGAATATTTTGTAGTCATCGAAAAAATTATCCAAGAAAAGGAATGAAACAGTAGTATGGAATATTGGTATTAAAATTGGTAAACAAAAGATAGTAGAACAATAACCAAAAAAGGTTCGTACAATATTAGAACAATAACCGAAAAAGATCCGTACAAAAAATGAACAAAAAAAGTAACCACCAAAGAGAGAAAGGTTCTAATTCAATCCATACTCTCTTTCTTCCTTTTTCACGTTTTATGTTGACTCTAAAGTTGTTCACATTACAAAATTCCTCCAACGTGTATTGACCTTCTTGACTCGTGTCCCCTTGGCCATTTCATCAATTTCAATATCACTTGCCTCATGTCCTTCTTTTCTAACTAACTCTGCAATTTACTCTTCTACCCTCCTTGCATTGTTCCCCACTTGATGTTTGTTACAATTTCCCCTCCATTGAAAATAACCTTGTCCTCAATGTTAAAATCAGAAAAAACTGATGTCACAATTTGATGATCTTCCCATGTGGCCTATGAGCTATCCATACCTTCCCATAGGACTAAGTGTTGTTGAACTTGTTGGGTGCCTCTAATAATGACTTGTGTATGTAATATGGAAGCAGGTTGTATTACTGCTTCTAAATTAGTGATCGTTATTTGTAATGGAACATATGGTTTATCATGGTTGGCTTGGCACACCTTCAATTGGGATACATAAAAAACTGGATGGATCTTCGTGTTTTCTAGCAGTTGAAGCTTGTAAGCCACATTTCCAATCTTCCGCAAAATTGTAAAAGGACCAAAGTATCTAAGATTGAGCTTCTGATTGTTTCTCAAGGCCAAGGAATGTTGCCGATAAGGTTGTAACTTCACGAAAACCTTGTCTCCTACTTGCAATTCAAGTGGTTTCCTCTTTTGATCAACATATTTCTTTTGAATTTGTTGGGCTCAAAGTATATTACTTTTCAATTTACTGAGCACTTCATCACGATTGAGCAATTGTTCCTAAATTGATGGATGGTCCTGGTTGTTAGGAACATATTTAAGCAGCTTGGGAGGGTCTCTACCATAAACAACCTTGAAATGTGTCATGCCAATGCAGGTATGATAGGTTGTGTTGTACCTGTATTCACCCCATGGAAGAAGCATTGACCAGTCTTTACGTTTGTCAAAACAAAAACATCTCAAATACATCTCAAGGAACTTGTTGAGAGTTTCAGATTGACCATTTGTTTGAGGGTGATAAGTTGTTGACATTTTTAGAGTTGTGCCACCCAATATGAACAATTGCTGCCAAAACTGACTTATAAAGACCTTATCTCGATCAGAAACTATTGTCTTTAGAAAGCCATGGATTTTAACCACCATGTGTATGGAAGTCTCAACGACTTGCTTGTTGTTAAAATAACCTTTTAGTGTAGCAAAATGAGCATATTTTGAAATTTTGTCAATGGCTACCAAAATTATAGTATAACCATGAGATGGAGGAAGTCTTTTGATGAAATCTATCGCCAAATCTTTCCAAATTGAATTAGGGATAGGTAAGGATTGAAGTAATCCAGCAGGAACAATATTAATTATCTTAGCTTGTTGGCACCCTAAGAATTATTGAACAAACTTCTTGCTATCATCATGCATACCATACCAATGAAATTGTAAAGCAATTCTTGCTAAAGTGCAAGTGTAACCAACATGGCCACTAGTAAGTGAGTTATGGTACTCTTGTAGAATTTGAGATATCAATTCAACTTTATAGGGAACTACAATTGTATCGTTCCAAAGTAATAGGTTCTCATGCATTATATAATGTAGGCTTATAGGTGAGTTACTGCTGCATTTTTGCACTATAGCTGTAATTTCAGTATCTTCAAGTTGAGTCGTCCTTAACTTCTCAATGAGCATACTCTGAGTTTGAAACAAAGCCATGAAGAATGATCTGGAAAGATAATATGCCAGAATGTTCTCTTTTCCCAGCTTATACTCAATAGTGAAGTCATAACCTAATAACTTTAGAAACCAATTTTGTTGTTCTATAGTTTGATAGGATTGATCATTCAAAGATCTAAGACTCTTTTGGTCTATTCTTATTATAAAATTGTGGCCTAATAAATAGTGTCTGAATTTTGCAATAGCCTCTGAAATAACATAAAACTCTCTAGTATAGGTAGAGTGCTTCTACATCTTTGGGGCAACTTAGAGAAATAGACAATGGGATGACAATGTTGATTAAGAACAACTCTAATACCTTGACTAGAGGCATCAGTCTCTAATATGAAGGGCTTAGAGAAATTAGGAAGAGCTAAAACTGGACCTTTAGTGATTCTCTTCATAAGTGCTTCAAAAGTCGTAGTAGCATTATTATCCTAAACAAAGCTGTCTTTCGTGAAAATATTAATAAAAAAGGTTGCAATAAAAGCATATTCTTTAATGAATCTCTTGTAGTAGCCTATGAGCCCCAAAAACCCTCTAAGTTGTTTGTTGTTAGTGTGAATTGGTCAATCAATCACAACCTAAATCTTCCCTTTGTCCATACCAACTACATTTCCACATAATGTATCACTAATACAAAAATATCGTATAACGTCGTTGTTTTCTGGCCTTCCACGTCGAATTCAAGGTCGACGTCATATCGGGAAACGTTAAATTGACGTCGAATTTAAAAAATTCAACGTTAATCAAATTGACATCGAATTTTGTTAATATTCGATGTTAAACAATTATTTTGTTTTTTTAATTAATTGTAATCCTTTTTTACAACTCTACGAGACCTGAAAAAGTAGAAAAACAACAAATTTTAGTTTTTGGTATTTTATAAAGCATGACCTATGAACGTGTAGTATAGTGTCAACAATAAACAACAAACAAGTTCAATCAAACAATAACAACAAACAAGTTCAACCAAATAACAACAACAAACAAGTTCAACAAAAAACAACAACAAACAAGTTCAACAAATAAGTTCTTCAAAACGAAAACTAACCTTCAAAAGGTGGGTTCGTCGGATTAAAGTGTTTCCACCAGTGAGAGAGAAAGCAGAATGCACCTATGAAGAACAAGAACACGAAAATAATCGATCAAAACAAATGAAAATTATACATAAAGTAGTTAATTAACATGCATTTGTATCAAATGAAAGAAAGATTACATGTGATAGTCGTCAAACTTCTTTTGAGAAAAGTTTGAGAAGAGAAGAGGGTCTCGTGCACTAAGATAAAGTGAATGAATTTTCAATCTCCCGCTCAAATTAAAAAAGGGAAAACTTTTGGCTAACAAATAATACGTCGAAGCTCCTACAAAATTCGACGTATTATACGTGGTTTAAAAGAAAAAAGAAAAAAAGAATTAAAAAGGGGTTACTTTTTGGCTTATGGCTGACAAATAATACTTCGAAGCCCTTATAGAATTCGACATATTATAGGGCTTCAACGTATTTTTTGTTGTTTAAAAGAAAAAAGAAAAAAAGAATTAAAAAAGGTGACTCTTTGGCTTATGACTGATAAATATTACATCGAACCCCTACAAGATTCGACGTACTATTGGTGGTTTAGAAGAAAGAAGAAAGAGAATGACGCGCTGGTTTAAATAATTACCATCATAGAACGTCGATTTGAATGGGGCTTCGTCGTTCTAAATTGCATTTATTTACAAAAATGTCACCGATCATTTTTAACATTGGCTATTCAGTGGTTGGAAGTTGAACGTGTGACGTTATACGTTGTTTTTTGCACTAGTGTATGTCCCAAATAGTCAATTTGAATGGGGCTATTTCTAGGAGAAATTATGCTGCGATCCAACATGTCTTTCACCATTTTTTTCAATCTGTTCTTTTTGGCTATGGAGGTATCTATAAGGCTTAACTTTCACTGGCTAAACACCATGTATTAAGGAAATTGAGTGGTTGTGAAGTCTGGATGGAGGTATTCCAGAGGGAATGGAAAACACTTGTTTGTACGTGTGCAACAATATGGTCAAGTCAGGTTTAATATTGGTTGGAATTTCCAGACGTTGGTCATTATGAACTATGTTGAAGGAAAAATGGAAGGAATATAATTCGGCAATGGCTTGAGTTTAGTGAAATCTTTTGAGGTGGTGGCAATGAGCTTGTGATGGTAATTGTGTATAGTCCCCATATAAAGTGATGAATTGGTTGTTTAATAAAAACTTGAGGATCAACTTGCTATAATCCAATATGTGAGGGCCTATAGTTGAGAGCCAAAAGGATCCAAGGACCAAATCAGCACCTGAAACTAAGAGTAGATACACTGGTAAAAATAGTGAATTCCCTTGAATCTTCACCTCCACATTATTGACTAGGCCTTCAGTAGTAAAGGCATGACAATTACCCACCAATACTTTAAAATCAGGAATTGGCTCAATAGGCAACTTTAAGCAATGAGTAATTCGAGGTTGCAGAAAATTATTAGAGCTACCACTATCAAGTAGCACCTGGACTTGTACTCCATTGATCAATCCTTTAAATCTCATGGTCCCCAAACCTGAGGCACCCTTCAATGCATTATATGCAAGTGAGGCTCAGTTAAAACTTGGGATTCCAAGGTTGGCTTTGGCTCACTTGGATCGGTGTCTTGTGCACTAAGTAATTCCTCTTCTTCAAGTTGTAGCAGTAGATATTGCTTATTTGGACATCTGTGTGAGGCAGTTAACTTGCTATCACATGTAAAACAAAGTCCTTTTCCTCTTTGAAGTTCCATTTCTTTATATGTCATTTTTATGGGTGTGGTATTGGTAAGATTTTGCAGTAGTCGTGTTAAACTGGTAGTTTTGAGGGATTGAGAGAGATTTGGGTTGGTGGCTTATGTATTACGACTAAAGGTGTTGTGGTAGGTTTTGGATTTGGGTATATATTTCTCCTCATATAGTTTGGCCAATGACACACATCTCAGCAATGTGGTTGGATTTTGAGAAATAACATCCTGTCTGATATCAGGTTTGAGTCCCAGAACAAAGCAATCTAATAAGGCTTCAACAATAATACCTTGTACTCTGTTAGCCAACGTCGTGAACTTTACATAGTAATTCTGAACAGAAGTTTCCTGAGTCAACTTAAACAAACTAGATCTGAGACATTCATACAAAGAAGGGTCATATTCAAGCTCAAGAGCTCTAGTAAAAGCAATCCAAGTAGGAAAAACATTCTCACGCATTTGCATTTGAATTTAAGGGACTACCTCTTTATCTAGGTGTATTGCAACAATCATTAATCGTTGTTCATCAGGAGTTTTATACTAACTAAAAAATTGCTCAGCCTTAAAAATCTACGGTTACACATAAGCTCCATCAAATATGGGAAAATCGATTTTGACATTTCAAACATGGAATGGTTGATTCTGCGAAGCAATATTATTTGTTCCTCCCAAATGAAGTAATGAATCCAAATTCGACTCGAGTCTCTCAAAGCGAGTAGCATTGTCCTTATCACGAGCAGCTAAGAGCTCCATTAGCTTCTTCATTTCCTTAGCTTGTATGTTTAAAGCCTCAACAATCTTGTTCATGCTTTCTGGTAGATCTTTGAGACGGTTCACCTCTGTGGTGAGTTCCTTCAGGTGCGTGTTTTTAGCCATGAGGCAATGAAAGCACCAATGTAATGATAACCAAATTATCCAGGAAAAGGAATGAAACAGAAGTATGAAATATTGGTATTAAAATTGGAAAACAACTTCGTACAATAGCATAACGGTAACCATAAAATATTCGTACAATAGTAGAACGATAACCAAAAAAGGTCTATACAAAAAATGAACAAAGAAATGAACCACCAAAGATTGAAAGGTTCTAATTCAATCCATCCATACTCTCTTTCTTCCTTTTCTTCACGTTTTATGCTCACTCTCATATCACAAAATGTCTCCAACGTGTGTTGACCTTGAGATGTGCCCCCTTGCCCATTTCCTCAATTTCAGTACCACTTGTCATGTGTCATCCTCTTCTAATTAAGTCTACAATTGACTCTCCTATCATCCTTACATTATTCCCAACTTGATCGTTTGTTACATATTTCTAGTGCTCAATCCTTTAAATTTACCTAATCAACTTAAATGTGTTTCACTAAAAATTATTTTTGAATAGTACAGGACAAGTCCTTTTCTTTTTAATTATTCAAAAGCTCAAGGACATTAGTTTTAATATAAGGTTAAATATCTTTTTGGTCCTTTAATTTTAAGTAAAAATCGAAATTAGTTCTTTTTCAAAACTTTGGATTAATTTAGTTCTCTGTCTTTAGAATAGTGTGAATTTAATCTTTTTAATTAAATTTTGTTAAGTTTATTAGAGGTTTTAAATGTATTTTTTAACTAATATTGAAGAAAAAATATGTCAAAATCATGAAATACGTTTGAAACTTTAAATAAAATTAACAAAATTTAGTTAAAATGACTAAATCCACACATTTCTAAAATTGAGGTATTAAATTAGATCAAAGTTTCAAAATAGACTAATTTTAATTTTGACTGAAAATTAAAAAATAAAAAATAGTTAATCTGGATAATATAATTATATAAATATTATTAGAAAGAAATTTCATGTCATTAGTAAATCATATATTATTTTGTATAAAAGAATTCGGATTTAATTTTTTCAATATGTAAAATTTTGTCACAAGTAAATAGTATCTAATGTTAGATTAATCTTGTCAATGCTTTATTTCGACTAATAATTTTAAATGTTAAAGTAATATAGCCAAATTAAGTATAATTTTAATGTGCAAAAGAGTTCATTCTTTATTGATCTTAAGTAGAATAGACAAGGTTATGCTCCACTTTTATTCTCTTTAATTACCAATAACACTAATTTTTAACCTATTCTTATATAATTTTTTTAAATAATGAATCCAGCGTGAAATTAGAAAGCTATCATACTCCTTACTGAGTTTCATAAAGTATATAAAGTATAAGTAAGAGTAAAATAAAAATGGGTAAAGCCAATTAATAGTTAGGCAGTATGCTTTAACTCCATTTGTTATCTTCAACTCTCAAAGTAGTGAAGTTAAAAAAATTGCATAAAGCTAAAAGAGCATTAATTAGGGCCAATTGAAAAAGTTTGATGGCGTGGCAAAAGTGGAGTAATGCGGGTACCACTATTTGTCTCCAAACTTGGAGTATCAAATTAATTTATTATTATATTCAAACATGGCCTCTTTCGAAGTTTAGTTGAAAGTATATACACAGATTCCACCTAGCGTTTTTTAATTTTTGGAGGAATTTGGGATCCTATGATTTTGATTCCTAGAGTTGTGTGTGTCGCTCAGTTGGACTCTGGATGCCATTCGGTTGAACACTGGATATCGTTCGGTTGTACTCCTAACGGGAGAGGTACCTACAAAAGGCACTCTAACGCTCAAGTTAGCAGCGGTTTGATGAGCTTCTTCTCACAACTGAATATTTAGTGAATTGTTATCACTATTTGGATCTTGGATCTTGTAGAGCGTGAGTAGAATGTGAACGGAATTGGCTTTTAGCTTGGCCCTTATTTATATGTTATTACAAGCCTAATAAAATATAAACAGACTTACCTTAAACAGATTACCTTAAAATCCGGTCGGTTGCTCATAAACAGCTTTATTAGATATCCTTGATTATTTTATCCTCTACTGGATTATTAGTCCAATAACTTAAATACTGGCCCAATTGTGGTCCAACACCTTTTAACCTGTTTTGACCTGGATGACAAGTGTTGTGGCCCAACATCATTTAACCTGGTTTGTTGACGAGCGCTACTACAGTAGAGTTGATGAGCGCTGCTACAATAGATAGACCGATTGGTCTTGGATGTTAACAGTTGGACCTAGGTATCATACTATACAATATCCAATCTTCATCTTCTACCAAATTGCTAAACCGTAGAATGCATAGAACAAAAGCAGTACACGTCTCTTTGTTCAATTTAAATTTAAATTAATGTGCCTTAAAAGAGATTTAGATTGTAGATATTTGCAACATAAACAAATGTGAGTTGTACTTTGCACAATTTTAATTGGACATTTAACGTTTGCAACGTGACTTAAAGTGTATATAAGTTGAAGGAATTGCTGAGAGAGGAAAGAACATTTAATCAATTATACATTATAAATTTGATATATTCTTATTGGATCAATATATTAAGATATTTGATTTTTTCATTGTTAAGATGGAATTAGTTTTTCTATTTTAAACTAGAATAACCTCATATAGTAATCACAAGTACTTTATCAATATCGGACACATATTCACAATTTTAATTAGTATTGAAATCTTATGTAGTAGTATTTAAGTTCCTCAAGATTAGGAGTTTTCATTATTAGGAGTTTTCATTATCAAAAGTTTTCATTGTCAAAAGTTTTCATTGTTAAGATGCAATTGACTTTTCTACCAATCTCAAACACATTCATGGTCTTACTTTCTCCAATCTTGAATGTTAAGAACTCAAATGATACATGCAAATAACTATCATGACATAAAGAAAATAAATTAAGATCTCTCAATCTACACCTAAATAACAAGGAACATGCAAAGATCAACAAAAGAAATGAAAGTGTGGCTAACACAACCACTGGCCAAAACATAGTTTCGATTTCACAAAAAGCACAAACAACATGTATCATCACAATTACTATACATAACAAAATTATCTTAATTTTAGTTTTAACATAAGTCGTCATTGAATCAACAAATATCACAAGGAATAGACTTAACATCCATAAATAAGAATTTGGGTTCTTCATTAAAAAAGAATTTGGGTTCTTCGTTAAAAAAGAAGCTTGACCTACATAAGCAAAGAGGACGCATGGAAATATCATATTGTGAAGGCAATTTGCACAATAAATTATACAATAGGTTTAAGAGAGAAAATTTAAATAAAGTTAAAACTCTCGTATGGTTCTCATAAAACTTGCACAAAAATAAGAATATAAGATAAAATTGTAAATGAGAAAAGGATTAGAAAGAGTCTGGGTTAAGGTATGCATAACACTGTCCTTAGAGAGAAAACACTCCCACTAACTTAATTGGTAAAACATCGTGTTGATAATGTGTTATAAAATAAAACTTATAATAGAGAGAAGAAGAAAAAAGGAAGAAGAGAGAATAAGAGGGAATGAAAACTCATTTTCTAAATGTTATTCCGGTAAGAAAAAGTTTTGTTTAGAACCCAAAGGATACAACTCAAGGGTTACGAATAGTTAATACAAATAGTTAAATTAATAGTAATTGTAACAAAGTAAAGATTAAAATTATTATTTTAGCTAAAATTTAAATTAAGATTATACTTAGTACTATAAATGACATTGAAATTTTAATTGAATTAAGATTAAAATTAATATTAGAATTTTGAGTTATTTTTTTAATAATTAAGACTCAATATTTTAAAGATTTTCTTAAAAGAATATTTGAAAAAAAAATATCAATTGATGTTTGTGTTGAAAAAAAGAAGAAGATAAACATCTTATGATAGTTTTGATGATGATGACTCATGGAATAGTGTTGAAGATTTAAATAATGCTTCAATTCAAGAGATGCAGTGAAGACTTAATAATTTAGTTGTTGAAGTTTTGTAATTTACATATATTAATTTAAAATACTTAAATTAGTAAGCCAAAAGTCTAAAGGTAGAACTCAAACAATAGAGCACTAAGAGATTTTTAATTCTTCATAGAAGTTTTGTGATCGATTATCACTAATGATAATCGATTATCGAATTAAACATAGGTTTTTCAAAAGAATTTTTATGATAATCGATTATCATCGGCAGTTGTGACCTGACTCTTAAGTTTGTTTACCTAATTTTAAAAAGTGAGAGTCTATATATTTTCGCTAAACCTAGTTTTCAAAATAACTTTTCACTCAGAGGTTTAGAGTTGTGACTGCGAGAGAAACTCTTTATGTTTGTGAAAATGGGCTTTGAAAAACCTAGTGTGGGTAGAGTGATAACTTTCACCAAGTGGGTTCTTGGGTGAGTGTTACTACTATTTGTTAGGAGAAATGTTTCATCTTTTGTGTAATTCAAAGAAGATGTTCATTAAGATGTTTCTTCATCTCTTGTGTGATTTAAGAGAAGTGTCTTCATCTTTTGTAAGATTCAAAGGAGGTGTCTTTCTAAACCTAAATTATCCTCACTATGATTGTAAGTTGTGATTTATTTTACTGATTGGTTAATCTCTCTTTAGAAAAATTAATCACAGAAGGTAATGTTTTTTTTTTATCTGAATCAGTATAAAATTACTTATATAAAATTCTCTTCCCCTATAAAACAAAATAGTTTTATTGTCAAATTAATTCATCCCTCCACTAGTACAAAAACCGCGTATAACGTCATGCGTTTAACATCCAACCATTGAATAGCCAACGTTAAAAATGATCGGTGGCATTTTTGTAAATAAATGCAATTATTAAACGTAGTTTAGAATTATAATTTGACGTAAAAGGATATAAAACGTCGAATTTCCCAGCGTTAGACATCAAAAGGATTGTGAATTCAATAAAAATTTGAGCGGGAGATTGAAAATTCATTCACTTTATCTTAGCGCGCGACACCCTCTTCTCTTCTCAAACTTTTCTCGAACGAAGTTTGACGACCATCACATGTAATCTTTCTTTCATTTGATACAAATGCATTTTATGTAAGATTTTCGTTTGTTTTTCATAGGCGCATTTTGCTTTCTTTATCATCGGTGACGACACTTTATTCCGACGAACCCACCTTTTGAAGGTTAGTTTTCGTTTTCGTTTTGAAGAACTTGTTTGTTGTTTTTTTTGTTGAACTTGCTTGTTATTGTTTGGTTGAACTTGTTTGTTGTTATTGTTTGATTCAACTTGTTTGTTGCTGGTTATTGTTGTTTGTTGTTAATACTACGTTCATAGTTCTTGCTTTATAAAATACCAAAAAGTGAAATTTATTGTTTTTCTGCTTTTCAGGTCTCGTAGAGCTGTAAAAAAGATCACAATTAATTAAAAAAAAATTTATTAACATTCTATATATTAACAAAATTCAACAATAAGTTAACGTCGTATATTAACAAATTTCAACGTCGTTGAATTTTTTAAATTCAATGTCGTCGAACTTTTTAAATTCAATGTCAATTTAACGTCTCCTATATAACGTCGTTCGCTATTTTTGTACTAGTGCTCATAAATTTTATCCAAACACAATTATTCTGATGTGTGATTTAACATTGTAGTCAATATAAATGGTAAACTTAATCATTCTTTATTTAATAATAATTTAATAACTTTTAGATACAAAAACTTAAAATATAAATATGATATTATTTAAATAATAATTTTAATGAACTATTAGAATGAGAAATAATATTAATTTTACTAAATAATTTATTACAAAATATACATAATTAATTTAAAAAAAAAATTAAAATAATTAATTTTACCAAATAAATTCACTTTATATTATTAATAATTAATAAATAAATTTATTATTATTAATATAAATAAACATTTTAAATTGATATTTTTATTATTACAAAATTTTATGTTTAGTAAGAAACAATATTAATTTTATAGAATAACTTATTTGAAAATATACAATTAATTTAATGTAATAGGTTGAATTACTCACTAAAATAATATTTTTTATAATAAAAATTATTAAATTTAATTTATATAATAATTAATTAATTAATTGAATTATCATTAGATGAATATAAATTTTAATTTTTTATTATTTTAATAGTTCATACTAATATTAATTTCATTATTAAATTTTCTATTAATAATTTTTCCAACCTTAAAATTATTATTAATAACTTCATTAGAATCATATTTATATTTATAAATTTTATAATAATATAAAATAAAATTTATTATAATAATAATAATTATCTGGAAAATTGGTTGTTTGTGAGATTGGTCAAGAATTTTTTTTGTTAAATTATAAGTTAATATCTAATCAATAAAGAGTTTATATTTAGTAATTATTTAATTAATGTAATTTAACAATTTATGTACATAAAAACTTAAGCAATAAATATAAATTTGTTTAAGTAATAAGTTTTAATGAATAATTGGTTTAAGGAATAGTGTTAATATTTTTATAGAATAATTTATTATTATACATAATTGATTTCACTTAATAAATTTACCATCAATAACTTTATTGTTATTATTTGATTTTTGGATATTTAAATAAACTTCATTAACGAAATATTAAGAAGTAGTGAATATCCACCAGATATTAAATACTAGAATATTTGTACCCATCCGTCAACCACCATTTAATTAAAATATATATTTATTACTTATAAGTATTGATTAAGAATATTCATTTGTCATAAATTTTACTTAACAAGTATGGACTTTTATCATTCTAGGTACAGACATGTGATGTTCACAAAATTATGAGTTTGACGTTTAAGGATTAAAAATTCTCAAATCAGTTAATAAATAATGACATAAACAATCAAATTAAATAATTGGTGGTATATTACTGTTGTTTATTTACAAATTAATGCATTTATGGACTCCTATGCATGTTGAAAATCAATTACAAGTTTACAAAATTTAATTTTATCAAATATTAATCCCAATTTTATTCTCAACTCTAATTTGCAATACCAATAATCACGGTGGACAACCACTATTCAATTCATAACAAGATTGATTAACCAATCTCAAGTAAACGAAAAATAAATATGTATGTCAAAATAAAAAAACATAATCATATTAATTATTCATATATAAACAATGAATATTGTTTTATTTCCATTTTAAATATAATTACTTTGACCAAAATTTATTTCAGTTTTTTCACTTTTAATTTTTATCAATTACCTTAATTATCACTTCAAATAATAAATTAAATTTATGTTTCTTAAAGTTCGTATAGTAAACACAACTTTATGTTTCTCAACAATCATATTTTAAAAAAATAAAAAAAATGTGTTATACAACACAACTTTTTAACATAAAAAAAAGAGTAAAATATGGTCGAGAGAACGTTATTTTTGTTTGTACGACGTAATTTCAATCATAACTTATCCATTAATATTATTTTAAAAATAATTACCTAAGATGTTTTCGCAAAGATTTTTTATAGTTGAATTTATAAAAGGATTAAACATGTTTTTACTCTTTAATTATTAATTATTAAGTACTTTTAATTTTATTTTCCTTTTAAAATATGATTTTATTTTTGTCTTTTCTTAAGGAAATAATTGTTTTCCATGGTTAGTATCATTAGTTTTTTTTTAAACGTAAGAAATTGTGTATCATGTTTTTAACTTATTTGAGACACGTGTATTATATCTTAGGTCAATAACATAGCTAGATGACAAATATTCTGTCATATTTTTTAGTTCAATAAAATTGATAAGATAATATGGTGACAAACGTTATGTCATTTTTCTAATTTAACAAGATTGCAAAATATTTGTTTTCACATGTTGGCAAGATATTCACATAGCTCAGTAAGACATTAAGATAGTCTGGTAAGGTACATGGAGAACTCAGATATGTTGGTTGGAAGTCTAGAGAGTTGGGTAAGGTATTATTTGAGCTATTTGGATTGTTCACCGAACTATCTGAGTTTTCAATTATCTTGACTGTTCACTGAATCATCTGAGTTCTCACTACATCTTACCAAACTATCCAAACTTTCCACTGAGTTATATAAGTTCTGCGTTCACCTTATTGGTTGTTTGGATATTCTACCAAGCTATTCAAATATTATGTCAACTTGGAGACACAATACATGTATCTTACTAACCTTACTGAAATGGAAACATAACACATTATTTGTCACCGAGATGAAAATGTGACACACCATTCAAACTATCTTGTCAACTTTGAAATACAATACATGTGTCTTAAAATATAAAACACTATTTACCACGTGAGAAAAAAAAAACTCATGGTAATTATGAAACTCTAAATCCGTAGAAAAAAACAAAATAAAACAGTGTTTGAAAAAAATAATAAAAACAAAATATATAATAATTTAATAAAAACATATTTAATCCCGTTTAAAAATACACTCATACCTTAAATTCAAACAAAATAAATGAGAAGCGGCGGTAAATTCAAACGTGACAACAGACGAAACTGAAAAATTATGTAAGGCCCAGAAGGTTGAGTGTGACAGAGTGGGGTTGGACCCAAAGCTTTTTTTTTCTTCTCTTCTAATCACAAATTTCTTAATACCAGCTCATGCAATAATATTAGCAATACGTGTACATTATTTAAGCCACATAACATACCATGTAATCTCTTAAAACTATTTAAGATACATTTATTACTGTTTTAAGTCAATAAGTATGTAAGGCTCTTTAATATGTGATAAATAAAAGGATAAAATAAACTAATTTAGTACACATACATACAAATGGGGTCATTGCTTATAATTCCCACAAACTTGCCTAATTAATAATTCATTAGTTTGATATAGAATTGACGTGCTTCTTTCGAAAAATTATATCTGATAATTATGCTACATAAATAATAATATTATATACTTAAATTATTATTCATATAGTTTTAGAAAACATTAAAATAAAAATATGTTGTCGTGAAGGCTGTCTTTTAAACTTGACTTATCTATTTTCAAGAAGGTCGTGATACTAGGATTACGTTTGAATAATTCGTAATACACCCATTTTAATTTTACTTAAAATGAACTTTTAATTAAATTGTTATTTTAAAATATATTTTTAAATTATATAATTTGAAAGAGGATTCATGATTTTCTTAAGAAAGTTTTTCGATGAAATTATAATCTCTTCTTTTTTTATATAATTCTTAGTAACAAGTATTTTATCTTTTCGCGTTACTTTGAAATCTCGCTCAACCTTAAATATTTATTTGTAAGCAATGGTTTTCGCACTTTTTGGTAATTGAAGAGTTTCCAAACCTTGTTAGCTTTTTGTATACACTTTTTGGTAATCGAAGAGTTTCCAAACCTTGTTATCTTTTTGTATAGATTTATATTTCTTATTCATTACTTTTTAATAAGAATCTTATATGGAAGTTGACTAAGTCATTCTATTATATCATTATTTTTCTATGTTCCTTGGAAAATATCACCCAATCATTTAAGATAATAATTCTCCTTTCTCTTGTGGATTTCTGCAAAGGTATTGATTCATAAAACACAAGTTCTTAAAAATCTTCAATTTGTTCTTCATGAAATATCAAATTACATTGAGTGAGAATTTCTTGTAGGAGTTTTAAGTTTGTTTTGTAAAAACTAACTGTATGAATAAGTTATGAAGTTGTTATTATACTTTTTTGTCTAAAAAATTATCTTGGTTTAAATCCTTATTTAGTTCTTATATTTGTTGGTCAATCTCAAGTAAATCATCATTTTTTTTCGGTCTCAACTGGGTCCATAAACTTGTAAAATTGTCTCAATTGGGTCCAAATATTTGAAAAATTGAATCAATTAAGTCATGTCCGTTAAGTTTTCACACACGACGTTAAAATTTGCTTACGTGGTGTACACTTAATGTGCTGACGTAAAACTATTATATTACATGAAATTTTTTAATTAAATTAACCGTGTTTGACGTGGCACAAAATTGAATTAGCAATGTTAAGAAATTTTTTAATAAAATAAGGTTAGAGAAAGGAAATTAGGGATTTCATAAATTCAGTAGAAGAACACACGAGAGAAGACGAAGTAGTAACCTCACTTAGCCATCATTCTTCGGCATCATGCAAGCCCTAAATTCGCTCACCCTCCGCGTTTCTCCCTTGGACCCGCTTCACGCTCCCAACAATGCCCCCAACAGAAGGGCCACCGCCACCAAACATGTCTTCTTCGTCTCCGCCACGCTTCAGCGGCCAAATCCGTGGCTTCTCTGCCAAGAGCTACACCTTCTCCCAAAATTTTAATTTTTTGTTGGCTTGGCTGGCACTGGGTTGCATCCAAGATTCAGAAAGTAAGAGTTTAGAATTTGAACTCTGTTTTTCCAATGCACATGAGAGTGAAGCGCAGATCTCTGTGATATAGGCAAAAAAATGGAGTACAAGAAAATCAAAGATGAGGTGAGGTGATTGCTTTAATGAAGAGTTAGTTAGCATATTTCTTCCGTCAACCGATTGGTCTTAATTAATGGTGATTTTGATTTGGTGCGTTGCTATAGGATGAAGTTAGGGACGGGACCCTTGAAGACGTTGAAAAATCATTTTTGCTTTCAAGTACCTAATGTCGATCTTCTGATGTAGAATCCATTTCTGGTTTTCACTTTCCGTATAAACACCTTTTCTCCATTAAATTACCCTTGGTTTATATTATGCAGGATAGTGAACCTGACATCATCGATGGTGTGTGGTCAGTGTGTGTGAATTGTGGATTGGAAGAAAGCCACTAATGGAAGCCTAATACATTGCGGCCAGCTTCGGGACAGAGGTTTAGGGTTTGGAGAATCAAATCTGGGTTGGAGTGATGTGGGAGTAGCTGAGGTGGAGGCGCTTCGAAACTGAGAGAGGGTCAGAGTCCGGTTCTTTTAGTCGCTCACCATTGTCAACAACCATCACTGTCGCTATTGGTGGAGGGCTCTTTCTGGTCGCGACGCGCCTCTAACCCTATTTCATTAAAAATCTCCTAATCCAAAGAAATTCTTAATCTGGACAATTAAATAATATAACATAATACGTCATATAACACTTAGACAATACTTAATAACAAATTAAATAACAAATTCCACGTAATATAAGAGATATACATCAGTAGATTAAGTGCGCACCACGTCTGCCAATTTTAACACCGTCTGCGAAATTTAACGGAGAGGGCTTAATTGGCTCAATTTTACAAGTTTATGGACCTAATTGAGACCGAAAAAAAAAGCGATGACCCACTTGAGATTAACCAACAAATATGAGGACCAAACGAGAGTTTAAACCTAAAATCTATATAGCCTAATCTTTCAAAATAATCAATAAAGTAGTCACTTATTATTTGGAAGTCTAAACTCTTTTTCATTTGTCTTATAAGGTCTTGCTTCAACTAGATATTCCTATACATGAAAATGATTCAAATTAGGCTTTCCTCTAACCGAAAGCTCGTATAGTGTTTTAACAGTTATCTTCGTTGACATTTTATTCAAAATGTAAGATATAGTTTTTAATGTCTCTTCCTGAAGTAACTTTTGTAAGATAAAATGACAAATCATGCTCTTTATTATATCGTTAAGAGTATGATTTCATCTTTTAGCCACATCATTCATACTAGGTGACCCAACATGTTATATTGTTGAACAATTTCACATTCCTCTATATAATTGGCGAAAGATAAAGATATTATTTACATAAACTATCATATTTGTTATAGTATTCACAACTATAGTCATTTTTGAACTCTTAATTCTTTTGTTAATAAGTTTAGTTATAATTAATACAATGAAAATTGTTTTGGTTTTATATACTAATATAACTAATAAACGAGATTATTTGAATATATATATATATATAAAAGATATATAATTAAAATTTTTAAATCTAATACATTTTTAAAAAGACATGTGTCATCAATAGAAGATGGTTAATAATTATTTTGTCATATATCTTATTTAAATACATTATAGGTCATTATCTAATTAACTAAAATTATAAAGTAGTATGTCAATATTAAGTTTATGAATTAAAAACATAATTGTTATAAAAAATTATTTTATAGATTTCATAAGTAAATGATGAGTCAACTTAAAAATATTAAATTCAAAATAACTTGTAAAAGTTACTTTTATGGCCTTCATTCGTCAGACAAATAATATTATGTAAACTATTTTATTTTTTTGTCTTTATCCTCTTTTAAGACAAAAAAAAAAAATTCTAAAGCTCTTTAATTAGATATGTGTTTTCAATCTCATCACTCTCATAGTTCACAATAACAAATTTAAGTACATTTTTTCCATTCTATTTTTATTATGAATTCAGATATAAAATATAGGATTGTATTTTAATTTTGGATATACTTAAAATATATGATTGTATTTTAATTATGGATATATGGATAGAAACAAGATTACTCATAATTATTATTTATTAGAAAAAAATTCAAACAATGCTCTAATAGCAATTGTTGGATTCCCATTAATATGATATTTTTCTTTGTAACAATTTGACTCATCTATAGTAAATAGAGCTGATATTATAGTAAAACATTTATATACAATTATCTTAACTAGTTTTACATCAAATTATGCCATAGCTTTGTATCAAATTACATTCATTATTATTTTTTTGTATATACTTCCCTGTCTTGTTAAGATGTGCAGAATCCAAGCAAAGAATGGTAAACTAATATATTTTGGACATCAATTATGCAACTTCTATGTCAAACATCGTTTCACAACACAAACACCATGACAAAAATCTACTTCAATTTACGATTAAAAATAATCGTTTGTTTCTTTCATATTTGAAGACAAAGAAGTAAAAGAACAAATGAAACCGAACGATATTTATTTATTTATTCTAAGGAAACTATTTGGTTTAATTGCTTCCTTTGTCCCCAGTTTTGTTGAATTGTGTCAAATTCATCCTCATTTTTAAAAAAGTTTCATTGTCGTCCTCACGTGGTGTAAAAGTGTCAATTGAATCCAAACATAGAAAAAATTTGTGTCAATGTAGTCATCTCCGTTAAATACACACTAACGGTGTTAAGTGGCTGATTATTTGGCACTGACGTGTCAATGACGTGGCACTTAGAGGGTTACTTAGCAACTGAAACACGCATTACGATGACGCTGGTCGCGCTCTTCCTCACCGCCACCAAGCTCGCCGGAGCTCTCTTTACTCTCACCGTTGCCAAAAGTGGTAGCTTTTGTTCATGATTTGCCCATACAGAAACGATGAAGTGAACATTTGGTGAAGGGAATAAATTTCTTGCATCAATATATCAATAAATTAGAATTGTTGGATGAAATGGACAGTACAGTTCACATTTTGGTGTTGCCAGTCCGATGATATAATTTTGTTTGTAGCATCGAATTCACCAAATGCATCAAGACAATTAACAAAACAGAACCTTGAAACCTTCTTCATTGAAGTCTTGTTTCCCCACCAGACCTAGCGAGCAGCCACGACAGAACATCGTTTCTGACAATCTCAACATTTTCATCGGTCTCTCCGAACAGCAAGGAATGCATCATCCCGTCGTAAACCTTGATGGTCTTATCGAGGGTCCTGGCTTCGCGGTACAACTCCCTACTCACATCGGGGTCGGTGACAGCATCGGCGCTGCCGTGCAAGACAATGAAAGGAAGGTTGACATCAGAGAGCCTCTGATTGAGGAAGTCGGTAACCCTTAAAAGTTCGACGACGGTGCCCAACCTCGGCTTTCCGCGATACCTCAAAGGGTTCATGTTGGCGATGAGTTTCTTGCGGGGAACCTTGACGGACTTGAAGAGGAGATCGGGGGTGGGGACGATGGGGAGAGTGGGGAAGAATCTGGCGAGGAAGGTGAGGATCTGGGGAATGGGCCATCTGGGTCTGACGCTGTCGGAGATTTTGCACATGGGGGCGACTAAAACGGCGCCGTTGAAGGGTTCCGGGGAGAGGAAGTGAATGAGGAGGCAGATGGCGGCGCCCATGGACTCGCCGAAGAGAAAAGAGGGGAGGTGTTGGAATTGGGGGTTTTGTTGTTTGATAGAGTTGAAGAAGGAGAGGCAATCGTCTGCGACGAGGTTTACGGAGGGGACGAAGAGAGCTCCAGGACACTGAGTATATTTTAATCCGAGCTCTCTTTGTCGGAAGTTTCGTCGATAGGGGAGCGGAATCGGCGAAGGTTGTTCTTGCGGAAGCGGGAGTAGGAGAAGGCGTTGGCGGCAACGGTGAGAGTAAAGAGAGCTCCGGCGAGCTTGGTGGCGGTGAGGAAGAACGCGACCAGCGTCATCGTAATGCGTGTTTCAGTTGCTAAGTAACCCTCTAAGTGCCACGTCATTGACACGTCAGTGCCAAATTATCAGCCACTTAACACCGTTAGTGTGTATTTAACGGAGATGACTACATTGACACAAATTTTTTCTATGTTTGGATTCAATTGACACTTTTACACCACGTGAGGACGACAATGAAACTTTTTTAAAAATGAGGATGAATTTGACACAATTCAACCAAACTGGGGACAAAGGAAGCAATTAAACCAAACTATTTCTTACCAGAAAACAATTTTACTTTCTGTACTCCACAATTTCGTTGTGCAGCCCAAACTTATTTATTTATCAATCAAATAAGTTACTTTCAACATATTTCAATATATTGATAATTTTATATAATGTTTTTTTTTATATATTGAATTGAGTGAAATATATTTTTAATTTCTAAACTTTAACATACAATTAAAATTTATTACTTTTTGAAACTTTAATCTAATTTAATTATTAAATTTTAAAAAATAAATAAATATAATTCTTCTAATAATTATTTTTTATAAGTAAAATGGTATTTCATATTAATGTAAAAATAAAATAATATATCTATTCATAGCTAAAAGTTATAAGGTAAAAATGTAGGGGGATTCCAATTTGACATATAATAAAGTTTTTCCTATATTTCTGATCACCTTATTTGCAGAACTGAACTCTGATCCATCCCACAAGAAGACCTTGGATGAGCAGAAAGAAAGATGTACATAAAGTTGTCCCTTCTCTGTGCCTTGTCTTTCTACCCACATGCTCATTCATGTCACTACTTCATCATGACTGAACAACACAGCCTTAGACATCAGAACAATCAATTACAGTTAGAAAGTGTTATCAATTGCGACAGATCAGTAACCAACGCCACATTCATAACCCATCAAGTACTCTCTTTTGTCTTTTCTTCTGCTCTATATCAGACTATTACAATTTATAACTACTCTCAGTAAACACTTACTTCACTATTCTGTTGCTATAGAAATTATGCGTTGATGAATAAATTAACCGTTTACTGTAGTCTCTGCAAGTAATTTGCTTTAATGATTGAAAGGAGATGATATTAGCATAGTAAAAGGGAAAGAACACGCTTTTGCGATAATCATTCAAAAAATGTGTCTAAGAGCTAATTAATCTTGCTCTTGCTGAATTTTCTGAGTTTGGGCGTGTAGTTTAAATCTCTCGGCCTAAACTAGACATCTCCAGAAGAAAACCAAACAATTTCAAGAAAACAAAAAATGAGTAAACTTTGAGAAGAGTTTATATTTCGTTGTGAAACATCCATTTTCAAGAGAAGAAAAAATGTGTAAACTTTGAGAAGAGTTCATATTTCATTGTGAAGCATTCAACTCAGTTACATGGTCAGGTGACAGAAAAACCTTACTCAGCAATCTCTTCAGAGAGAAAGCCAACAAAGAAGAAGAATTTTCTGGAACAGAACCACTCATCGCACCGATTTCACTATGACTAATCTCATAACCAGGAGTAACAACCACAATCTCAAAGACGTCATCAGAACCCGGTTCAGAATCATCGCTTCCCAGAATAGGAGCTCTGCAAATGGGACAATTGGAATGTGAAGTAAACCACATGTCAATGCACTCCACATGAAAAGCGTGGCCACACTTTGGCAATCTCCTTCCAATCTCACCCTCCTCAATAACGCTCAAACAGATCACACATTCCAATTCCTCTGTTTTCTCTGTTTTGTGCACAAACATGGGAATTGCTGAAACTGTCGCTGAATCCAGGCCCTTCGGGCAGGTGGGTGAAGCTTCTATGTTGATACTGTGGAAATGGGAAGGTTCCAGAACGTCGGAGACAGTCACCGGAGTTCGCCACCGGCGAGTGTGAGAACGTAATTGCGACTGAGATAAGAACCACTTGGCATACACGTGGAGTAGGAGGACAAAGAGGATGACTAGGAGCAAGGAAAGAACGGCTGCGAGCATGATGCTGCTGTTGTTGTCGGAGAAGACGTTCTGAGCGAGTTGACTCAGTGAGTTACTGGGTGAGTCGGATTGAGTCGGCATTGTGAGGGGAGTGAAGAATGTGAGTGTAGTTTTCTTGAATGGGGAAAAGGGTAGGTTATATTTGTGGAAAAGGTCAGGGCTTTGAGCTTAAAACAAGATTTTGGGTGGAGGGGACCCAACAAAACTCAGTCAAGAGCCAGTTTGTGCAATGCTGAATAAAATCTTGGTTTCTTGTATTCAGTGTAGTTTCTTTGCAATTAGCTGTGAAAATGTTTACGTAAAAACAAATGTTTTTTGTGATGGAGTGTGGGGAGTTGCAGATGAAGTCAAAGGAGAGTCCCTATATCTAAGGGATTAATGAGGAATGCATGGGAATGGGGGTGGAGGGATGAAGAGAAAAATAGGGCACAAATGAAGCACTCGTGAAGGCAACGGCAATGGAGGGTAGGTGGGTTTTATTGGATTCATGTGGCAGGTTTTTGTTTATTTATTTGTGGTTTTAATTGATTAAATTGGTGCAATAAAGGATCCTAACTCCTAAGGCAAAGGCCTTATGACTCATGACATGACCAAGAAATAAAATAAGATATTCTTAGTTCTTGTAAACTGCATCAAGCTTAAGTCAATCATGAAAAGAAGGCAACCCCCTCCACAATTTCTTCACTTTCACATTACTCGTTGTCTTTATAGGGGCTTTCATGCATTTATTACAACTTTGACAATATTAGAAAGGGCGCTGTGTTGTTTGGGTTTGGTAGGGCATGTCGCGGGACCCCAACTACTGTTATAAAGAGATCAACCAGAGTTCAGGGGTCCCATGTGAATGGAACCATACACTCTATAGCTGTTTTCTTTTTTTTCTTTTTTTCTTTTTTTCTTTTTTTCTTTTTTTCTTTGACCACCCTACCACAGCTAGCAGTCAACTGTTGATAGCAGCAGAAGATCTTTGCTTAGATTGCACCATATTTTGTTGCATGTTTCCAGCAATGGATAGATCCCTTTTCAGTTTTTAGAGAGGTTACAGTATTAGGCTTGCAAAAGGTCCTCCTGTCATACTGCATTGCCAATAATTCACAGGTTTTTTGGGGTTGGAAATCATTACACATGCTCTATTTTCTTTTTCCTAGTTCAATCTTTTTGTTTTCATTATTAATCACTTTTCGATAAGTCATGTTTTGAGAAGTACAATTAATAGGAATAACTAAATTTACATAAAATATAACTCAGCTAACTTTATTTGTGGCATTTTTCAGTTGGCCTGCAAATTTTAGACCCCGAGTATCTCATGTCACATTAACTCTTTTCCATATTTTCTGCTAAAGATTTTTGTCCAAACCTGTTTCTTTAGTTTATTGTCAATCCTCCAGCTTCTTGTATTCTAGAACCCCATTGTAATAATCTTAGAATTTCAATTTCAACCTTGTAAGGGATATGCAGAATGTAACCAAACAACAGGATTTGGTTGATTGGAAAATGGAAACTATGAGAAATTATTGTTTTTGTTTTGATGTTCAGAATTCTCCAAACTAGAACTAAAGGATGCTCATATAAATTATTAAAAGGGGTTTTTCGTTCAGGATTTTACAATATACATGACAATAGTTATTTTTTCTCATATAAAACCAAAAATGGTCACTTAAATCTATTCCATCCCCCAAGATTCTTCTCTCCTCCAGCTATTCTTTCAGTCCATTAGTTTGTATCTTTTCTCTTCCACACCTGTAACTCCCAAGTTTATCTCTATTATTGTATGGAGGGGCACCTGCAAATCAGCAATCTCAGATACATTCATTATTCACACAAACGTTTCACAAAATGAGATGGTGAAACGCACGAATTCTTTTCTTCTAACACAAAATTACTACATTCATTTCTTAAATATTAGTCATAAACTAGATGGAGCTTTTGCACAACTCCATCTTTCACTTTGAGCTAAATATGAATATATTACCTCAATATCTGGAATTTCTTGCAAAGGCCTGTCAGTAAAATAAGCATATAATGCCCTCAGAACTGCCTGCAGTAAGAAACTCAAGAATTAAAACCAATCAACCATATAGAGCATAAAAATGGGCAAGTTTACATCAAAATTAGGTGAAAAACCTGGTGAGATATCACAACAACAGGTGCCCGTTGCCGCTCAAGCTCAATAATTACAGGTTCTAACCTGCATTATCATAAATATAAGCTATTTACACAAAACAGTACTAGTTTGGAACCAAATAATGATTACAAGAAGTGATGCATCAACCTTTGAATAACATCCAAGTAAGACTCTCCACGAGGATAACGATACCTAAGCTTGTCCTTATAGCGTGATCTGTAGCAGAAAAAAGAACAATAGTTACACGAAACATTTTTAAATAGCATCACTATCCCACCAAGCACCGGATTTTTCAACTGGAAATTAGAAAGATCATAGTTTGGAACATACTCGTACTCCGCTGGCATGTTCTTCTTGATCTCTTCGTATGTCATGCCATCACACACACCAGCATTTATCTCATCAAGTGCACGCCATTGTATCTACCATATATAGATACTATTAGAAAGTGAGCATTAATAACACACACTTCTGTCAATCCATATTTTCTGACTTAAGGATGACACTAACCTTGGGAAATCCAACAATTGGTCCTGCTGTCAAAATTGTTCGCTGCAGTGTACTAGTCCATATCTGGACACCAGTCACAAACATCACAAACCGTTTACCATTTCAATATTTGCACGTATATTTATTACAAGCTTACACAAGCAGCTCGTTCTGATTTGAGACGCTTTTCAACAAATTTAGCAAGCTTCTTCTTATAAAGTTCTCCAGCCTCACTGTTGAAACAAATTGTATTGTGTTCCAGTTAGGCAAAAGATATTCATAGCAATTCTTGTTCCAAAAAACCAGAGATGACCTTTATAAAAAAATAAGGAAAATACAAAATAATTAAAATATAGGGGAACTAAAATCATCTATCTTTGCATGACAGCAGTTAGAATAAATTTTTCAATTAAGTCTTGAATCAAAAAGCTGCTTGTATTTTTCTTTCAGTTAAGTGAGTAAAGTGAGACGTACCCATTAGTCCCAAAAAGATATGCCATAGCAAGACAAAAAGAAGCCAAGATACAGGGCCCTTTAATTGAAGCTTTTAAAAAATAATTGTGTAAAATAACTTTTTCTAGAGCTTTTTTCAGAAGCAAATAGCTTTAGACAACAGCATTAAGTTTTCAGAGTTTTTCATTCCGGAAAAGCTTAAATAATTATTATCACATTTTTTCTAAATATTTTTAATTAAAAACATATTTTGTTAGTACTAATACACAAGGCCAAACTGCTTCATTTTTTGCCACTATTCTTTCCAATTGGTCATCTATCTTGTCAGAACATCTTTTCAGCTTCATTCCCTTCCGATAAAAAACATCTCCAATCATTATGAGTCTATTTTTTGAAGTACTGTCAACTCCACTGTCTTGACATCTCTTATAAACCATAACATAGTTGTTTCTCTCCTACTTATATTTTCCATTACAACCATTGTGCCAACAATCAATGACACCAGGCCTCCCGCTTAGATAAATGTCATGGTGCGACTTCCACACTACTAAAAAGAAGTTACAAAGAACAATCGGTTTCATCTTTAACCCAACCTGACCCACCAGTGGCAAATAAGCTATAATGTATCCTAGTTTTTTGGCTTCTTAGAAAGCCATCAAATGGAAGGAATAGATCAATAATAATTTCTACAATAGAGAGTAGAAAAAAAATATTAGTAAAAGGAACCATAAAGGTTCCTTACATAACTTTGGGTATCTAATGCAATGTATAAAAGAGGGTATTGAAAAATAAGACTTTGAATAATTGCGATGTGAAATAAAAAAAATAAAATTGAACTTATAATCATCTTTAAACTAATATTCTAGATCATGTACAAGTGTAGTACATCTACTACAACAAGAAATCAAAATAAGATTTATCACAATAAGACTGGTAACAGAAAAATAATTTAGATTCTTTGTATTCTAACAGTTCCTCGTGTAAACAGAACAGAAATGCAAATATTTTCATTCGTACACTACCTTTTTCTAAGCTTGTGTCCTCATTAATATAAACATTACACTAAATAGAGATAGAACACAAATATACCTTAATGCAGAGTCTCCTCCAATTCTGCCTCTCACATTAAACCGACTTTCTCCATGCCGGGTAAGTAATATTGGGCGAGGTGTAAGATGTGTATTTACCTGCATGATAAAAACAAATCATTAATAGAAGCTAACAAGTGATTTGCAGAAGCATTTGCTGAAGGCATATATTATTAGTGTTCAAGAAAAAACCATTTGCAAAAGGTGATCTATGACATTTCTCAATACTGTCTTACTGGGTTAAATATTATTAACTGATCATTTCTTTTACTTTGCAGTGTGTTAATGAAGCTTTGACTGTTAATAACTACATTCTTCTAAGAAACTTACCAAGAAAAAGACTATCCGACCAGGTAGGTAGCCACTGATATTGTTAACCTAAACCAGAAGATAGAATTTGTTGATCATTAACAAATTAAAGTGACACTGTAAACCATGTTTGTAAATGGTTATCGTAAAATTCAACGAGATGCACAAATACTTGCAACAAGAAATCCTAGAATATTAGAGCAGCCTCCCAATGGTTTTTTTTTCAAACAGCGAAAGTATTTTACTATATGTCATTAAACATCAGATAAATGACTTACATTTTATCATAAAGTATATGGCTTCGGTACTTTGCCACATTTTGTTCCTCCTTTCAAGTTCCTCTCAGAAATTTTAACCCATGGTATAATTTAATTTACAATACAATTTACATATACACCTTACTGCTTGGCATAACTTTTAGATTGGGTGGTTCATTGACATGGTATCACAGATTGGTCATCCGAGATGCCCAGGTTCAATATATATTTTAGAGCCTAACTTTGTCCGTTTCTAATGTAAGTTTGTCACTCAACACAGTTTAGAGCTGAGCAATGAATCTTTTCTAGTTTACCGATTATATATTGTATAATTCAGATCTACTAATATGCGATCCATATAAACATAATGCACCCATATGGTAGTAACAAGCTTTTCTAACACTGATTCTTTGAAGAACAATCACACTTTCAAATATACATGTACGGAACCATGACACAATAATTTAGAAAAGCATAAAGTGAACTCAAGGACAAAGTAGTTATAATCTATTTAAATCTGAAGGTGAAAGTGAAACCATGCCTTTTTCCACACCAAGGTTTTACATCTAGTTAAACTAGTAGAATCTATTTGTTACTAACCCAAACAAAAAGCTACTATATGGATAATAAACATGCATGATGCATATCGATTATCAAACTAGCAATACTAGCAAACTAGACAACGACATATGTAAAATGGTTCAGTTTTGCTTCATACAATGACATAACTAAATGTAAAACTTACTTGTATTTGCCCTCCATGTCCACTGGCCATGTCAATCATTTTTATGTGAGATCCTTCTTCTACTGTCTCATAAACCTAGTGCATAAAATCAACATTACTTGAAGCAAAAGCTCACCTCGAATAGCCATTAAAATTTAAAGTACCCGTGAAAGACTTGCCTTCTCATAATAGGCTACACGTTCTTTGAAGTCCCGCAACCCAGCCTCAAAATCTGGTCTGCAAAAGGAAAGCTGATTGCGTATGTAACTACAATTCCAAATACTCATTAAGATAAGATGTCACTAATTTTATATGAAACATTACACTTCGGCATAGTCAGGGCTTTGCTGAATTTTAAAGCGTATATTCCTCTCAATTATGTCTACATCATTGCATATTGTTTCCAAAAAAATGATCTGTAACAAAAAATGCAAGGATACATAAGAACAGTTTAAAACTAAATTATTTTCATATTGCACATATGGCAGTACCCATCTACCTTGCATCTACCTTCAGCCAGTTTCATGAGCATGTTTCTTCGCTGCTTGCTACTGTTTGTGGCATCAAATATCCCAACCTAAACCCCAATTAAAGCTTCAGCCAAAAACAAAAATCTTGAAAGAAGGCTTAAAGTAACAAAATCATCTGAAAAGGACAAATTTACCTGGCCCCCTTCTTGCATCCAAGATATCATATCTTCAAATGCCATCTTGGCTACCTAGTGGTAAATGAAATATTAAAACTATGTACATAGAGAAAGGATGACAAGGAGATAACAATACCAGAATCATCTATGACAAATTGCTAGGTTCTGCATACATATCTCAACATTAGCTATAATAAATACATATTGTATTTAAACAAGGAGTACATGGTGTAGTTGAGGCAAATTTAAAGCATTTACATCTCTCTCTCTCTCTATTATAATCAAATATATCAAATACAATTAGATATAATATATTTAATATATGATCAATTATTTTGTTTTCTAGATATAATAGATATTATATATTATTTTTTTAGTAGATTGCTATTATATATAGTCCTCTCTTATATGTAAACATCATCTTGATTCAATGAATTATTTTATTTCTGTCCCCCTTGATATAGCAGTATCAGAAGTGATTTTTCTGTATTCATTCCAATAATTTTTTTGGTTTTATTCCATGGATGTCATCGATGAGAACTCTAATGTCTCCTAGTGGTGTGATTATGTCTACTCTAAATGTCAGTCCTTTTACCAATGGTTTAGTTTTTTATAATATTTCTACCAATCCTTTTATTAAAGGTAGATGGATCATGATTCAAGTGTTAGTACTCATGCATGTTCATTCTTGGTAATGTTTTCAATCCTACAAACATGTCATGATGTCACTGATAAAACCCTTTCATTACCCAATTAATCTATTATTCATGTAGTAACTATTGGCATTGTTCAACTTTCTCCTATATTGGTGCTTTATTATGTTTTTTACGTGTCTCTCAATTCAATTTTAATTTTCTGTCTTTTATCCTTTGTTCACTTGAATGGATTTGAGGGAGTGATTGAGTGGATTTGAAAGGATTTGAAGATAATTCTTTTTTTTGTTTATTTGAGTGAATTTAGAGGTAAGTGAAAGTGAATTTGAAACCAACATTTGTAAGAATTAGTGTAGGATTTGATTGATGTGACAGATTAAAAAAATTTACTTCCAAATCCACCCTCACTTACCTCCAAATCTACTCAAATAAACAAAAAAAAATTATTTTCAAATCCGTTCAATCACTCTCTCCCAAATCTATTAAGTGAACAGAGCCTTAGTGCTTTGTTGGCTCATACTCATTTGTCCATCACCTTCCTTAAAATTCACTTTTTTATCTAGGAGATGCTTCACTCCAGGAAGATGAAGATTGTCGGTGGTAATCTTAACTAAAGGAATATACATGTTGTCTCCAATTTTTACACAAAATGATTTAACTATGTTTCCTTTCCTTTAATACCATTACAAATACTGTATTTCTTTTTAAAATACCGATTCTGGTAAGAATGCGTCTATTTGGCATAAATTTGGACGTCTCTAATAAAGTTTTTCTACTTTTGAGTAATGAAATTCTTTTTCATATAACATAATGTTTCTACTCCCAAGTTTTAAATTTGACCTCTTGCTAAGTTTAGAAGATTATCTTTCACTTTACTCAGCAAGGTGTTTCAACCATTATTTAATATATTACATTGTAACATTTGGGGTCTTATGGTAAACTTATGATGGCAAACATTTTTTCATAAACTTGATTGATGATTATAGTCATTTTACCTAGATATTTTTGCTCACACACAAATCTAAAACTCTACTAATGTTATAAAACATTTTTTTTAAATGGTTAAACCTCAGTTTAGGGCCAAAGTGTTTCAGGTATGACAATGCAAAAGAACTTGCCCTTACTAATTTTCTAGCAAAACAAGGCACTCTACATCAATTTTTTGTGTGGAGAGATCTTAACAAAACTCGATAGTTGAGAGAAAACATCAACATTGTTTTATTTTTTCAATCCAACTTGTCAATCCAATTTTGGGAAGAGTGTGTTTGCACTATTTCCTTTCTAATTAAGAGGGTTCTCTCTCCAGTACTATGACAAAAATCATCTAACTAGGCTCAAACAGATCCAAACTTGATTATCACTCTTTAAATAATTTTGTATGTTTAGCTTATTCAATAACTTTGTGCTCGTCCAAAAACAAATTTACTCTTCACATAACTTCATCCATTTTTGTTGATTATCCTAGAGACAATAAAGGATATAAATTAAACAATATAGAGGCTGAGCAATCTGCTCTTTCATTAAACAATTTTTCCTTTCACGGAAGTGACTCCTTTTAGCAATTCTTACTCCTTTATTGATGATATGGTAATTCCTTTGTCCATTGCTAATAATATGCCTTAAATACTTCTATTGTTCATTAACCTAATAAGCCACACGGTACAATATAAAACATCAATGTGTAGTACTAATGGACTTGAAGCCTTTGTTTGGAGATCATTCAGAGCGTTAAGAAACTGTTAGGTATTCAAGATGAAATCCCTAACGAGCTCTCTAACTCTCACTGACTTTCACCAACACAGAACAGAATAGAATGAGAAAGAATGGAATTGCATTCACACCAACAAATCAAGAATACAATGTACCCAGGAGCTTAACCTCCTTCACCAGGTTCTAAGACCGGTCAACTACATACAAGTCACTAACTCCCTTTCAGAAACAAATACAGGGTCCTTATATAGACCCTGTTCCCGCCCTCTTAACTGTTATTCTGTTAGATAACAGTTAGGTATTATTCCTCACCCTTTTCCTCTCATAAACCCTCCAAGGCCTAACATTACTCCCCCCTTGAAAATCAACCTTGTCCCCAAGGTTGAATTCTGGGAATTGTTCTTGCATCATCACACGATCTTCCCAAGTGGCGCTTTTATCGTTCTCGGTTCTTCCCAGACTAGAACTGCCTCCACTTTCTCCTTGTCCATTTCGACACCTCTCCCTGTTATTACATGGCCCAAATACCTTATCGATGTTCTTCCAAACTCACTTTTCTTTCGGTTGACAACCCATTGTTGTTCCTGTAGTCGCCCCATCACGAGATTCACCTGCTGCATATGCTCCGTCCAAGTCGGACTGTACACGAGTATATCGTCAAAAAAGACGAGAACGAACTTCCGCAGGTAGGGTCGGAACAGCTCGTTCATGGCACTTTGGAAGGTGGCCGGAGCATTGGTGAGGCCGAAGGGCATCACCAGAAATTCGTAGTGGCCCAAGTGCATTCTGAACGCCGTTTTTGGAACATCCTCTTCTTCCATCCTTATTTGATGGTACCCGGATTTGAGGTCCACTTTCGAAAAGTACGTCGCTCCCCCTAGTTCATCCAGAAGCTCTTCAATCACCGGGATGGGAAACTTGTTTGGAACAGTCACCCTGTTGAGAGCCCGGTAGTCGATGCAAAATCTCCAACTTCCGTCCTTCTTCTTAACGAGGATCACCGGACTGGAGAATGGACTTATACTGGGTTGGATAACCCCTGCATGTAACATCTCCGCCACTTGTCGCTCGATCTCCGATTTCATGACATGTGGGTAACGATAAGGATGCACATTTTCAGGATCGGTCCCTTCTTTTAAAACAATTTGATGTTTCGCCATTTTATTAGGTGGCAGTCCTGGAAATTCCTGGAATACCCCCACGTACTGTTCCAAAAGTTTCTTCATATCCTCCTTTTGTTCTCTCGTCAACTCACTTTCTTCCTCAGTCTCCCAACTTGCCTCTTTGCCCTCCAGACTCCAAACCAACGCCCACGACTCTACCTCGCTGAGTTTCATCAGTTGTTCGGGTTCTATCACCCTCCTCTCCAACCTCGGGTCTCCGGTTATGGTGCGTTTCTTCTCCCCTTGCCAGAACGACATGGTGGATTTTCCCCAGTCCACCGTGATCTCACCCAACTTAGCCAACCACTCCACTTCGAGAATCATGTCTACGCCCCCCAATTCGAACAAATAAAATTTCTCCGTGATCTCGACGTCCCCCATGCAAACCACCACTCTCGGACAACACCCCCGCGTCTTCTTCCGTTGACCATCCCCCAAACTGACGTGATATGGGGATGTGTCTTCCTGCTCGAGTTTCAGCTCCCTCACCAATTCTTGACTAACGAAGTTGTGGCTCGCGCCACTGTCCACTAGTATCAGCACCTTTCTCTCTCCCACTCTCCCCTGCAGCTTCAAGGTTTTTGGTTGAGTCAGCCCTCCGGCTGAGAGAGCCGACAACTCCATGCATGGCGGTTCTGTCTCCGCCCCTGTCTCTCCTTCATCTCCTTCTTCGTCCTCGGCCAACAGCACCACCCTCAAGCTCTTCTCAGGACATTGGTGCCCGGGACTAAAGGGCCCCCCACAGCGAAAACATCTACCTTCCTCCCGGCGCTTCAAGTACTCAGGATACGACAAATTTCTTGAGCTCCGGTTCCGACTGTCCCCGCCGCCGTAACCTCCGCTCCTCACGGGTTCACTCCCTGGCGCCGTGTCGCGCTTCACCGATCCTACACTCTCTATCGGTGTCGCTCGAACCATGCTACCCCTTGGTTGCTCCGTCCTCGTCACCACCGCTCCTCCTCCTGACGGTCGTCCCCACGCGGGGGTAGTCTTCGCTGCCGTCCATCCCATCAACCCTAGACCGCGAAGAGCTTCCTCTACATCACGCGCAATCTTCATTGCCGTCATCAAATCGCGGAGATCATGTGGTCTCATCTGACACCCCAGCTCCTCGCGTAACCCCGCAATGAAATAACCTAACAATTGGTTATCAGAAAACTCCTTTGTCTGCCCCACCAATGCTTCGAATTCTTTCACGTACTCCTCCACGGTAGTGGTCTGCCTAATCGCCGCCATTCTTTCGTAGATTCCCCCACAGTGGCGACTCTCGAATCGGATCAGCAATGCTTCCTTCAACCCCTCCCAGGTTCGATCAGTTGCCTTGTCTTTCCAGAACTTGAACCAGTAAGCAGCGCTTCCCTCCATGCTGATATGAGCCAATTCGACTTTCTCCGCTTCCGCTACCTTCTGAATCTCAAAGAACTTCTCCGCTCTGTTAATCCAATACAGAGGATCAGGTCCTTCGAATATGGGTAACTCCACCCGTCGTTTCCAATTAAAGCCGTTGTCTGATCGCTCTCCCTCGTTTCCCCCTCCTTCGTTCCCGCGCCGGTTCCCTCCATTATGGTTCACTGAATCCTGACTTTCATTCGAGCCTGATTCCCCTTGGCTGTTACGTTTTCCCATCAACCGTAACAATTCTTGAATGTCTTTGCGCATCGCGATCGATTCTTGGCGATTCGCTGCCGTCTCTGCCTTCAAACCGTCGACCGCCAACTCCAGGTGCTCCATCTTCCCCTCAACCTTGACCATTCTTCCCTCCATCACTCGCGCTTTCCTCCGATCTGATCCGGCAGGTCGGACCACTTTGTTAGGTATTCAATATGAAATCCCTAACGAGCTCTCTAACTCTCACTCACTTTCACCAACACAGAACAGAATAGAATGAGAAAGAATGGAATTGCATTCACACCAACAAATCAAGAATACAATGTACCCAGGAGCTTAACCTCCTTCACCAGGTTCTAAGACCGGTCAACTACATACAAGTCACTAACTCCCTTTCAGAAACAAATACAGGGTCCTTATATAGACCCTGTTCCCGCCCTCTTAACTGTTATTCTGTTAGATAACAGTTAGGTATTATTCCTCACCCTTTTCCTCTCATAAACCCTCCAAGGCCTAACAGAAACCCTCTTATTTGTCTGATTATGTGCGTTCTAGCACCTCACATCCTTATCCATTCAAAACTTTAACTCTTTAGACAAACTAAATCCAAAATGCAAAACCTTTATCAATCAAATTTCACTAGTGGCCAAACTAACTTTTGTAAAGGTCTTACTAGCTCATGTTGCTGCAAAAAGTTGGAACCTACTGTAGCTAGATATCAACAATGCATTCTTAAATGGTATGCTATATGAGGAAGCATACATGAATATTGCTCAGGGTTGCAAAACAACAACAAAAGAATTAGTTTCAAGTTAAATAAATCCATAAATGGAATTAGACAAACCTCTAGACAATGGTTCTACAAACTCTCCCCAACATTATTGCAACATGGCTTTACACGGCCTAAAAATGATTACTCTATTTGTTCATGATTACTAGGGTCTTCTTGAAAGATTATAAAATTCAAAAAATATCTAGTTCTTGAAAATATTCATTTTCTCACACATACTAGATGAATAGTCACAAAATAATCTATAACAATCAATATTCCTTTGTATGACTCCGTGCATGCATTTTCCACCCTTATAAAAATAACTACCCGTATTGATTTTACGTGTCGTACACATCTTTTTACTATTGTTATGATGCGTAAGAAACTATTCATGTTGTACTCTTGATGAAAAATTACAAGTGCTTCTATTAAATAATTATAACTATAAAAATTAATAAAAATGATTTAATTTTATGATTTTTTTATGCACACTTTTTTGGTAACTTCAATATAAATTTTAGTAATCATTTTTTCATTTTAATAATTAAATTTTTAATTACATTTTTTATTACCACAAAAAAGAAGTGGACACGTAGACCTGTTTTTCCACTAGTACGAATAAAGTGAAATATTTGTGACCAAACAAAAAAATGATAAAATGTAAAAAGTCAATATAAATTAGTAGAATGAAATAAGATTGTGTAAAATCTGGAAGTAACATCTCCAACTAAGAGTCTGCTAGGTAAACATAATTAAACACTTGCTGAAGAGGTATTTATGGAAGTACTTATAAGTTGTTGTCAATGTCCTTTATGCAGTCACAATTTTCTTTTATTGGAAATTCCCTGGACATAAGTCACATTTAATTAGACGTTACAGTTTATTGAAGATGTGCTGTAAATATCTGTAGCATCTCCTCTGGTCTAAAGCTTCTATTGGCTATTTAATTAGAAAGGCCTCAAAGTGGGTAAATCAGCTTTTTCCCACATAGTATTCCTTATTCATATTATGGTTGCTGTGATTTTCTGACAGTTGTTTCTATAATTGAAAAGGAAATAGGGTTAAATTGCTTTGATACAAGTTGAAAGTTTTCATTAGCTACTTTAGAACAGTTAAATAATCTGAAAACAACTTGTGGACTTATCATAAGTTATTTTCATAAGTTCTCCAAAACACTTACATGAATGCTTATTCAATAAAACAAGTTTAACGGTAAATAAGCTCTTCCAAATGCACCCTAATTATACACATCTACAACCTTATTATAAACAACCAGTATAAATCACTCTTTCACATTCAAATAAAAAAAAATTGTTGGCCAGAAGTTACCTCATTACGTGCTACCACACCTTCAGGATTGTCAGCTCGAAAGAAATCAGCAGACTGCACAGAAAATATGACGCGGATAGTAAATTTTCCAAGAAAATATGCAGTACCATAACATCATAATTCCAAGGATGAAACTTACATAAAACAGCAAATCGAGCACCCCATAGTGATCATGTGATGTTCACAATTTAAAAGATTATGGCACTGCAATGTACGAGAGATTTGACAATTATTTTTTGGTAATCCCCCAATATTATTCTTTCACCAGAATATAGGCCACTGCTAACCCCTTTCCCATCTTTAACTATTACAGTTCAGTGTGCAGTATTTTTAAGTTTAGCACAAGGAAACAGTAACCCTATGGTTTCTTTGCATTTTCCTAATGAGATTTAGTTTGAAGGGGTATATTGGAATTATAGAAACAAGTCAAAACTTAATAGCATTAGCTTTCAGTCTGAGTGATTTATCAGTGAATCCCACGAACAAATTGAATTATTGAAAAATTTAAAATCAGGTTCCATTTTCTGCTACTGAAAAGTTAGTGTTGGCAAACATTGCATATGATATCACAGTTGTTTCAGATCAATCACTGATCACCTTACAGAACACTAACGGCCCTAAATAACATGTCTATTCGTACAAAATTAATTTTTAAATTAATATAGAAAATACAAAAAATCTAAAATGCCCCTACATAAAAGGGCAACTTGTTTGTTTTTCCTTCCGTTAAAAAACCGGAACCTCTAACCATCCTAAAATTTTCTCATCTTCTCTAGTTTCTTCATCAATCTTGGTTAAAAATTAGCCATGTCAATCTTTATCATTGAAGTTACAATTTTGTTTGGAAGCAAGACCTAACTTAGCAGTAATGTTGTGCCTTGGCGATTGATTGGTCTTGGAATTGAATCAAGAAACAACCTCTTTGCATATGCAAGGTTAAGGATGCATAAATTGACCCTCTCCCATACATGAGTAAGGAGCTGTTTCTCACTGGGGTATGTCAGTTTTATTTCTTTTACTTTTGGGAGGAACCCAACAGCCAAGAAGAGGAGGATGCTTGTGTGGACCTCTCACCCACAATATTCAAACCATCCACCATTCAAGCTGACTTATCCCCTTCCAACTCCCTATTTTTTTTCACTTTACATGTTCTATCTAATTCTATTTCTCCCTCATTCACCTCATCACCCTGTTTATTTATAGAGCTGGACTTTTCTAGTCTGGACCAATTTAGGCCTCCTATTTCTTCTAATATAAACTTCCATAATGGGAGCCATGATAAGAACTTGGGCATTATGGGGTACGTAAGTCTCACGAAATAATATGGGATGCTCAGTGAAGCATGTAAGTGTTTGATTCTACCCCCTTAATAGCTATTTTGAGGTTGGCTTCCCCAAGTGCTTGGGTGCTATAAATTGATAAGTTGGTTGTCATTGTCTTTGAAAGGGCGGGCTACCTAAATCAACTATCAGAACCCATGCATGTCACTCATTAAACTTTAGAAAAATAATAATCTCTAGATAAAAAATCCTTACTAACTGGAATTATTTTCACCTACCAAACCCTCTACAATCTGCACTAACATGAATCATATAAATTTTTATAACAACCAGTACAATACATCATGTAATAAAAGATACATGTAACAGTAATAAAAACAACTACACAAATTTGATTCTTAGTATCATGGGAAATCTTTTGGAAATTTGATAGTCAAAGTTACTCGTGACTTTTGTTTTCTGTTTGAGACACATTATTATCAATTATGCCACAATTCCTGGTGAGACACAGTTTTGTTTCTAATAGTAACAGTGGTATACTAAAGCTTGTTGCTAAATTTTTTAATACTGAATTCCTTTCTTCCACAAAATACATTATAGTGACAAATCTTATCTTTTAAGCTGGTTTTGTATGGTTGAATTAGGTCTACACCAATTTGTAAGATAGTATTAGAGTATATGCTAAATTCATTAAAAGGGTTACTCAACATATTATCCATGTCCCAAGCTCAATATTGCTAAATAAGGGGGTCTGTTGGGAAAAATCCAAAGCCCCACATGAACTATATACTAAAATAAAAAATAAAAGTGAGACAATCTTCATCTTACAAGTCAATTTTGTAAGATTGAATTAAATCTAAACTATTTCACATTCAATATAATGTAGATAAACAAGACATGGTAAAGCATAAACTTTTCAATTAATTCTACTGCATTAAGTTTACCTGACTAGAGCCGTGCTTAAGGCGACGATACTGCAGCATTGAAACATAAGTGTGTTAAATTTGCACTCAAAACATGTTTCCTGTATTCCATTAGATACAAGACTATAGATTACTAAGGAGGATGAGTCAAGAATGTGAACAACCTTACCAACATTGAAGTGTTTTGTATTATGACCTAACCATCGAAGATATCTTGTAAGCTTAGCTGCAGTGTAAGTCTTGCCTCGAGCTGGCAAACTCACCTAAGAAAAAGAAGCTAGTAAGAAATTATTCATTTACAAATATTTTAATTTGTAATTAGATGAACAACACATGGGAACACAGCATTTTCTTCCCTAAATACAAACTTCTCAAGATATTATGAAGAAGTTTATCCCAACAAGTTAATAGTCTCATTTTGAATCACACTCAATACCTAAAATAAATTGTTGCTAAAAAGGTTTACGAGCAATTAATACTCAAGCAAGAATTACCATGACAATTGCCAAATGCCTATGCTCCTTGGGACCTAGCATCTGATCAGCAATTGCAGCAGCTGCAACAGCTCCAGCAGCCGCTGGAATTGAATTCTATTATAAAGCCAGGATGGCGAGGGAGCAGAAGCAACTATTTGTTAATAAACTCAGTTGAAAAACTTGATGCAACAAATTTTAATCTAGTGAAAAAAAACTAATAATAAACAAGCAACGGAAATCATTTTTACAAACCTTAGTAACAGGGTCCAAATTAAAATTTGTAGTGAACGCATCAGAACTAGAGGATTTTACAAGTCTGGGAAATCCTACACCCCTGTCAATAGAAACTCCCCTCAGACTACCTTCTTTCTGTGGAGGACAAATTGTTCCCACGGACTGCGATTTAACCATTCCAGGACTTTGGTACACCTTAGACTGATCAGGTGCATGAACCTCTCCCACCTAGTTGAAACGTCAAGATAGCCTATTAGATGTGATATAATGCATGATCAAGAATCCATATAACCCACTAGCTTCTTTTATATTTTTCTCATAACCTCAAGAAGAGACATTTTGCAGGTTAAACGTCATTTGGTTATATAATGATCTACAATCTGTAACTCATGAAATTAGTAATACAGAAAAATAATTCAGAAAAGATACTAATGAAATTCTAACTATTTGCAACAAATAAACTGGCCCAAAAAAAGGAGATATTTCCTCTAAATTGGAGATACTCTCCATAAGTTTTAAAAAAGCTCTAGTTTTTATTAAAAGAAAACAGATACACACACGCAGAGAAAGAGAAAATAAAGTGAACACATTTCTCTATTAGTACCAAGTATCAACATATTAGCCCATCTGACACTTTAGAAGAACATAAGAAGTATCTAAGCTGATATGTTGAACAAAATAATCTACATTCTCAACCAATAAAAGTCATTTAAGGCAACCACAACTAATCCACCACAGCTTCTGATTCTGGAAAAAGACACCAACATTCAACAAAGTTAGGTAAAAAATCTATGGACTGATCTTACATGTTTCTATAACAATCCATTCTAGAAAGTATAATCATGAATTTGAAATGTGAATTTGAAAGCAAAGCCTTTACTGTTTCTGGTTGATTGATCATAGGAACACCGTCATCTCCCATGGAAGATGAAATGCTGGCAGACCCACCACCTAGTGATCTGGGATTCTCTGTACTGTTAGCAGCATATGCAAGTGCTGAACTTGGAGAAGTTGAGGGAGATGGAACAATATAATGCTCAAGATCAAGCTCTAAATTTGCAGATGAGATGTTCTGAATAAAAGATAAAAATTAAGCATAAGGTACATAGTAATTGTTTGAAAAAAGTTCTATCACAAATGTACTAACATAAAGTTGGAATAAGAGAAAAGATGGCAGCTTAAAAAGGGCATCAGTTAAGAGGCATGATCAAACAAGTTATGGTACATTGGTAATGTAAGATAACAATTTTGCACTATCACATTAGAAAAATTCTACAGAACAAATTACCTGTCCATGAAGAGAACGACAACTAAAATTGGTTGAGATTAAAGGAAAATCTTGAGTCATAAATAATTAGTGTGCTCTCAGCTAAAAAGAGAAATTAATTGATTGTGCAGTAAGTTTGTTACTCTAAAGGAGCCTAGCTCTGGGCACTAAGAATGTTTATCTTGTTGTATTTTCTTTTCTTGCGAATTAACAGAATCTTATAGCTGTTTTATCTTCCATTTCCATATTTTTCTGTTTGGTTATTCTGTGGTGTGGAATTTGTATTAACTGGTCTAACCTGCTGAATACCCTCCCCAATCAGTAAATGCCACCAAGAAAGAAAGGAAACAAGGAGAATGTTAGACAATTAAAAGTGTATGTGAGGAGGAATAAAAGGGGAGAAAGTTAGTGGTGGGTAGAGGGGGAAATCTGTTAGAGGAGAGATGATTAGTTTGTTAGAAGAGAGAGAGAGAGAATATAAATAACAAACAGATTTGAGAGAGAGGGGGGATAACTTTTTGGGTATTGAGACTGGACCTCTTAGCCAGTGGAGGAAGGGAGGCTTCCTTGGGGGAGATAGTATACTTGTATTTCCTTTTTCTACACATTACATCAGAAATAGAAATACAGATTCATACCTATTCATCTATACTTGCTTACTGTTGAGTGTGTGTGTGAGCTTGGAATTGTTGTTCGGCTCCTTGAACAAAGGAACCTAACAGATTTGGTCCGACCTGCCGGATCTGCTCGGAGGGAAGAGGAGTGAGCTATATCGGAGAAGAATGGAGGGACGAATGGGGGCTATGGAATCGACGGTGGAAGAGTTGAAGGCAGAAATGCGAGCAATGACTCTCGAGTTTCGACGAGCCTTCGGATGACGTTCTGGAAATCGAGATAGGAGTTCTGAAGGGAGTCGTAATTCTGTCAATGGTGATCGAGAACGAAGGTCAACGGAGAGCACTGATGATGAATCGGAGGATGACCGAGGCGAAGTACAACGTAGAAGCGCGTTGAGCTCCCAACTTTTGAAGGTACTGATCCTACTGGGTGGATAGAGAAGCCTGAGAAGTTTTTTGACATCCAGGGAGTAACGGAGAAAGAGAAGATGAAGTTAGTGTATATTTGTATGGACGGAGGCGCTAATTACTGGTTCCGCTTCTGGCGGAAGAAAACCCGACACCCAACGTGGAAGTCGTTTAAGGAGACATTGACGCGGAGGTTCAGAGGACGGAACCGGGGAACTGTTTTTGAGAAGCTGGCCGTTGTGCGACAGCGAGGGGGCGTAGATGAGTATATCCAAGAGTTCGAAGTACTCGTGGCGCAGGCAACCGGAGTAATTGAAGATCAATTACTGGGGTATTTTTTCGCAAGTTTGCAAGAGGGATTACGTAACGCCGTGAGACCGCATGACCCACGCGACTTGTTGACGGCGATGGAGCGAGCTCGGGACGTCGAACAAGTGGGGTTGACATCGCGGGGGAGTAGTGGAGCTGGAGGAAAAGGAGGGGCGACGTGGGGGAGATACCTGCGAGTTCAGGGACGGTGGCGAGGACGGAAACTTTTCGTGGGCCGTTGGAGGGGTCGGTGAATGGTAGCGGAGGGCCAGGGATGAAGAAGGACGTTAATGCGAATACCATGATTTCAAAGGCTGGTAGTAGTGGAGGAAGAAACGCAGGACGGGGCGTCAGGACTTTGCCATACCCAGAATACATTAAGCGGCGTGAAGAAGGACGCTGCTTCCACTACGGCGGACCCTACAGCCCGGGTCATCGTTGTGCGGAACGGAGCATGCGGGTCATGATTTTGGCGGAGGAGGATGAAGATGAAGAGGTGGAGGAGAATGTCGCAGTAGAACAGATGACGATGGAGTTGTCGGGATTGTCCGCCGGTGGACTCTCGCAATCTAACACGATGAAGCTGCAAGGTTGGGTGCAAGGGAAGAAAGTTCTGGTGCTAATCGATAGTGGAGCTACCCATAGTTTTATATCTACCAAATTGGTGAAAGAGTTGGGTCTGGAGTGCACCGACACACGCCCTTATAAAGTGTGTTTAGGGGATGGACAAAAGAAAGTGACCAACAGGTATTGCACAGGAGTCCCTGTGTTATTAGAAGGCTTAGAAGTTAGAGATAAATTTTATCTCTTTGAATTAGGCGGTGTGGATGTAATACTGGGAATTACGTGGTTAGCATCCCTGGGAGAGATAAAGGTGGATTGGGGACAGCTCATCATGAAGGTGGCGAATGGAGGGGAAGAAGTGGAGATAAAGGGTGATCTAGCCTTGACACGTAGGGTGGTGACTCCAGAAGCACTTATAAAAGAAAAAGGGATTGAAATTATGACCTTAGTGTGGAGTTTAAGCCAAACAGAATTGATGGATGAGGAGATAGAAAAGAGTGGCTTAACGCAGGATGAGGAGGTAGAGTTGGCACAAATTCTGAGTGATTTTGAAGGGATATTCAGAGACCCCCAAGGACTACCACCCGAAAGGAGAGTTGATCACAGAATTCCCTTGAAAGAGGGCATATAGGTACCCCCATGGCATGAAAACAGAGATAGAGCGTCAGGTGGAGGAGATGCTGAATTTGGGCATTATTAGACCTAGTAACAGCCCTTATTCTAGGCCTGTAATATTGGTAAAAAAGAAGGATGGAAGTTGGAGGTTTTGTGTGGATTATAGGGCATTGAACAGAGTAACAGTGGCTGATAAATACCCTATTCCAGTCATTGAGGAGCTGCTGGATGAACTTCAAGGAGCATCATATTTTTCAAAAGTTGATTTGAAGGCTGGGTATCATCAGATAAGAATGAAGAGTGAAGACATTCCAAAAACTGCTTTTCGGACACATCAAGGGCATTATGAATTCCTTGTGATGGCCTTTGGGCTAACAAATTCCCCAGCTACATTCTAAGACATGATGAATTCAGTATTAAGGCCGTTGTTGAGGAGGTTCGTGTTAGTATTTTTTGATGATATACTCGTCTATAGCAAGACTTGGGAGGACCACTCACAACACCTAACACAAGTCTTAAAAGTCTTGGCTGAACATAAACTTTTTGCAAACAAAAAGAAGTGTAAATTTGGAAGAAGACAAGTGAGGTATTTGGGACACAAGATCTCGGCAACAGGGGTGGAAATGGATAAAGAAAAGGTTGCAGCTGTTTTGGAATGGCCAGAGCCCAAAAACATCAAGGAGTTGAGAGGATTCCTTGGGTTGATTGGGTATTATCGAAGGTTCATTAGAAACTATGGGAAGATAGCTAAACCCCTTATTGATTTGTTGAAAAAGGGGATGTTTAAATGGTCTACAGAAGGAGTAGTGGCTATGCAGAAGCTTAAAGAAGCCGTGACTACAGCTCCAGTATTGATTCTCCCTGATTTTAATCAAACATTTGTTGTAGAGTGTGATGCTTCGGGTACAGGCGTTGGGGCAGTCTTCTTTAGTAAGGCATTATCTGAGTCCTCTTTGACCAAGTTCGTTTATCAGAAGGAATTAATGGCACTTGTGCTTGCTATACAACATTGGAGGCCATACTTATTGGGTCAGAAGTTTAATATCCTTACGGATAAAAAAAGTTTGCGTTATTTACTGGAACAACGCATTACAACTCAAAGTCAGCAAAATTGGCTAGCTAAGCTTCTGGGGTACGAATTTGAAATCAAATACAGGACAGGTGCATCTAATCGTGTGGCTGATGGGCTATCTAGAAAAGGAACAGAAGAGGAGGAAACAGACAAGGTGTTACAGATGATATCTAGACCATACTGGTCTGAATTTCAAGAAATCATGGAGGAGGTGGAGAAAGATGAGAGTTTAAAGAAGGTGTTGGAGGAAATAAGGGCAGATCCTAACTCTCACCCAGCTTACACGTTGGAGCATGGAAGATTACATTACAAGGGGAGACTTGTATTGTCGGCAAAATCTGTTTGGATACCTAGATTGTTGGCTGAATTCCATAGTAGTGTCACAGGAGGACATTCAGGGGTTTATAGAACCTATAGGAGGGTGGCACAATCTTTGCATTGGATAGGAATGAAGAAGACCGTTACAGATTTTGTGGCTGCATGTCTAGTTTGCCAACAACACAAGTACTTGGCAGCCTCTCCCCAAGGGTTGTTGTAGCCTGTACCTATAGCTCAAGCAATCTGGGAGGAGATTAGTATGGATTTTATAGTAAAATTACCCAAATCTCATGGGTTTGATACTATACTAGTGGTGGTGGACAGACTCAGCAAATATGGCCATTTTATCCCTGTTAAACACCCTTATACAGCCAGGTCAATAGCTGAAATGTTCGTGAAGGAAGTGATTAGGCTTCATGGGATACCTATGACTATTGTCAGTGATCGAGACTCCACATTCTTGAGTACTTTTTGGAGGGAGATTTTCCGCCTGCAGGGAACACAGCTGAACATGAGCACTGCTTATCATCCAGAGTCGGATGGACAAACTGAAGTTTTGAATAGGGTGTTGGGAACTTACTTGCGATGTTTTAGTTCCGAACAGCCCAAGATTTGGAGTACAGTATTGCCTTGAGCGGAATTTTGGTACAACACTAGTTACCAAGGAGCATCCAAATGCACACCTTTTGAAACTGTATATGGACGACCCCCTCCAACTCTTACACGTTTCATTCCTGGGGAAACAGTGGTGGAGGCAGTTGCACAAGACTTACAAACCCAAGATGAAGCTTTGACACAACTGAAATATCATCTGGCCAGAGCTCAGGACCAGATGACACACTACGCCAACAAGAAGCGGATGGAAGCCAAGATCCAAGAAGGATATTGGGTATTCCTTAAAATCAGGCCTCATAGACAGACCTCTATGCCCACACGGTTACACCCAAAGTTGTCCGCATGGTATTATGGACCATTCTTGGTGGAGAAACAAATAGGACCTGTTGCTTTTCGCTTGCAGTTACCAGAAACATCAAGAATACACCCTGTATTCCATGTTTCCCAATTGAAACTAGCCATAGGAGATCATCCGGTGGAAGGACATCTCCCAACTGAACTGCAAGATGATAAACCTATGTACACTCCTCTGAAAGTGTTATAGCGTAGGAACCAGCAGCAGCAAGGAGAGGAGATTCCCCAAGTCTTAATACAATGGCAAGAAGGTGGTTTGGATGGTGCTACTTGGGAGGAGGAACATTATATCTGACAGCAATTCCCTGACTTCAACCTTGAGGACAAGGTTGATCTTGGGGAGGAGGGTAATGTTAGACAATTAAAAGTGTATGTGAGGAGGAATAAAAGGGGAGAAAGTTAGTGGCGGGTAGAGGGGGAAATCTGTTAGAGGAGAGATGATTAGTTTGTTAGAAGAGAGAGAGAGAATATAAATAACATACAGATTTGAGAGAGAGGGGGGATAACTTTTTGGGTATTGAGACTGGACCTCTTGGCTAGTGGAGGAAGGGAGGCTTCCTTGGGGGAGATAGTATACTTGTATTTCCTTTTTCTACACATTACATCAGAAATAGAAATACAGATTCATACCTATTCATCTATACTTGCTTACTGTTGAGTGTGTGTGTGAGCTTGGAATTGTTGTTCGGCTCCTTGAACAAAGGAACCTAATAGAGAACAACTGATACAGTCACAATGGAGTCGCGAATTGATATCATCGAAGAAGAATTGACAAAGATAAAGGCAATAATGGAGGAGATTCATCTTCAAACGATTCAAAACCAAACTGCAATGTTATCGATGAGGAAGGAAACTGTAGATAATCGATCAAAACTAATGGAGCTTATGACTCAGTTTTGGCAAAGGTATAAATGGCGTGGGAGAGGGCTGTGTTGGCTCAAAAAACACGGGAAGCACAAAGAATTCTAAAAAGACCATGTATGGGTTGAAATCCTTAGAAGGGGATGAATTAATTTCGTCAATGAAAAGAATAGAACTCCCAATGTTTAATGGGGAAGACCCTACGAGATGGATATTGAGAGATGAGATCTACTTCAAAGTACAAGAAACCAATGAAGCTGTGACAGTGAACCTCGCTCAGCTATGCATGGAGGGAGGAACTTTACACTTCTTCAATTCCTTACCAAACGATTATCTAACTTGACATGACCGGAACAAAGAATTGTTGGACAGGAATGGTGGAATGGGAGAAGGTAGTGTCTTTGATAATTTACAATCTCATTTATACTACTACAACAAATCAAGCATTTTCCCACTAAATGGGGTTAGCTATCCGGATCAAACAACAATGTGATGCTCAATACTGAACTAAATCTACAAAACTCTAAATCCTTCTTAATGGTTTCACCTATAATTTTTCTTTGTTTCCCTCTTCCTCTGGTGATAAGAACCATAAAGCTTCCCTCGATTATATAATATACTTTCCTTACTAAGGGTTCTTCTGTAAGTCATCTCCACACACAACCAAACCACCTATGATGAGATTCTACCAATTTCTTTCTACTACAGGTGCTACCCCAACTTTCTTTACAATGCTTTCATTGTTAATCCTATATTGTCTAGTATGTCAACACATCTAACCTAACTTTCTCATCTCTATCCCACTGAGTTTATTTTCTCGTTGGCTTCTAATGACCCAAAACTCAGTTCCATACATCACAAGTCTTATAGCGTTTCTTTAAGCTTGAGTATTGCCTTTTTGTTATAAATAACATTCACGGTACTCCTCCATTTCATTCACCGCTCCACTAGATCTCATTAATGTAAAGAAAAAATAAATTGATTTCTTTTATAAGTTAGCATCTAAATTTCAAAATAAAGATGAAGAAAAAGGTGACACTCTTAAAGACTACCAGATTCTTAATATCACAAACATAAAGAAAACTGATAATTGGAGTCTTACCTCATTGCCTGTCTGATGTTCTGAATTTATGCTGACATCAGGTATCCCGCGTACAGACGAAAGACGGAAATTCTCCTGATAAGCCCTCCAACTAGCTGCAAGATCAAAGGGAGAAATCCTTTTTGCTTCCACAAATACTCGATACTCAAGAACTTGATCATTATCAAGTCTAAACAAAGCCATCCTGTCACCATCTTGCCATGCTCCACCGACTAGTACCCTGCTTGAACCCTCCTCAACAAAACAAGGATTATCGATGCAGTTGGGCTTCAAAAGGAACTTAAACTCTAAAGCTTCTGAAAATCCCAACAAAACTCAACACTTCAGGTCAGAATGCAGTTCATGCAAAATTTGCATTCTTTTATTCTGTTTCTCAGTTCTACATACAAGTTTACAACTAATTTAAAATGAAAAGGCAAACACCAAGCCGCTGAGAAATCATTACCGTGATTAGGCGGAACAACAAAGCTCAACTCCCACACAGTCGCGGATTCCCGTTCCATAGAAAGCTGAAAGTTTTGCACCAAAAGCAACAACAATAAGAACAGAGAGAGACCCAGAATAAAAGGAATGAAATGATTAAATGGGTGAGTGAAAATTACAGCTTTGGAAGGATCCCAAGAAGGGCCTAAAGGAAAAGAGCCTGATACGTGAGGAAGAAGGTCCCCAGAGAGAGTGAGATTGGGATTCTCCATCTTCACCGAAACATAAAGCAATCCGGGGATTCGTAACGGCGTATGGTTAAAGCCATCTCGCTCTTCTTCGCTATCACCCGCCATTGATTCTTCAGAGTTTTGTGAAAGTTTGTTCGCCGTAGCTGCAGCTAACAAAACAGAATAGATGGTGATGTGTGTGTTAAAAAATCCTTATCCAAGTATTCTGAACAGTGTGACAGGCGGAGAGAGACTTCCAACATTTTGTCAGCAGTCTTGTTACACTAGATTTAGAAAGAACACAAAAATTTATAAAATTGATTATCTTTTTTTTATAAATATATGAGTTTATTTTTTTAATAATTATTTTCCTTTTAAAGGCCAGTTTCAAATTAATATATATATATAACAATTAATAAGAAAATTAGCTGTTTTTACATATTTTCTTTTATCCGTTTACCTTTAAAATTGTGATAAATATGTTTTCTTATTATAAATTATACAAAAATTAATAATGGTTATTAATAATAACTTAATTATCTTTATAAGTAATAATGAAAATTAAATGCGGACATGATTTTCTTCTTGTAATCAACTTGATTTTTCGGCATGATTAGTTATGATTTAAAACAAAATTGAGAAGTTGTTTCATTCAATTATAAATTCATTTGAATAATTATGCTATAAATTTTGAGATGATATGATGAAGCTTTAGTGGTAAAAAACTCACTTCCTTCTTTCCTTTTTCAAAAGGAGAAAATGAAGACCCAAAATATAACAATAAGATTAGTTTACTTGACTTTTCATGTAATTTTTGGTTTTGTTACATCGACCACATCTTGTTTTGTGATATATTTCAAATATGACGTATCTTTAGTTGGGTGTAAAAATATAAACAAACTTCTCTTACATGCATTTATAAGTATATTCACATAAATATCATATATTTTTAAGAAACCATTGATTAAGTGATATATTTTTATTTATAAGTATATTCACATAAATATCATAGGATTTGATTGATGTGACTGATTAAAAGAATTTGTTTAATTGATAAAAATTGAAGATTATCAAAATACCTCTAATAATTAAATTAATATAAAATAATAATTGTTAATGTTATATTTAATTGTAAAAATATTTATAAAGAGTAAAAAATTAATATTAATTATTAAAATTAATTTTAATATTGTATAAAAATTGAATTTTATTAAAATGAATTTATTTTTAATTGTTATATTTTTGTAATATTATTTACCCTAGCATCAAATAAACATAAGATTAAAAAAACAGAAAAAACTATCAATATAATTCCGAAAAGAAATATTAAAGCAACAAACTTTAGGATTCATTTTGGGTATTCTTCTACTCTTAATTTACTGAATAAAAAACTCAAACAGACAAAAAGACACAATAAGAACTACTAAATAAAAATCAAGAAAGAAAGTAATGATGGAAAAAAGAGCTTGGTGGAGTGGAGAGGGTGAAAGCAACGTCCCCTGTGAAGAATGAAAAAGAAAATTGAATGAGTGAGGTGTAACCGAATACATGGAGGTGTAACCGAATACATCCTTCACTTCTCAAGGAATTCCTTTTGTACGTTTTATTTTTCGGTTGGTATTTTACTAAGCAGTGAGGACATAATTTTACAAAGCAGCGAGGACATACATGAGATTTTACTTCAAATCATCCTATTATGCAGAGATCATAAAAATTCATATATCTCGCAAATCATCTTAATTCCATCATTCTAAATCATGCCAAACCAACACAGTTTTCATTGCAAATCATTCCTCGCATTTTCACTTCAACAGTGACATCCACCCAAACGAACACAACCTAATTCTCACCAACTTTATTTCCAAATCCATTCTCAATTAACCACAAATCCACTCAAAAAAACAACTAAAAAATTACCCTCAAATTCACTCAAATCCATTCAAATCATCTCCCACAAATACACTCAAAAAAACATACCCTTAAACAAATACAAACTAAATTTCTTTACATAAATAAACAATACACTAGGCAAGTAAAATACATGGAGTTATCGGGTTATTACATGTATATGATGAGACATTGTTCCAATAACTCCCACCAGAATCCTCGTTTCTCTCGCCATTGTTATTGCAGAACTGTCATCTTCGACCCATCTCCTATCAACTCGATCATCATGCTTCGCTTTGAAGGGCTCAGGCTTTGACATTTTTCTATGATGATGGCACTGGTACCGATCTTCGACCACTCCCCCCGACCACTACGCATAGGTGTTTAAAGTTGTTGTAGAGCCTTGCTAATAAACACGTTACACGTGGTAACGGAGTCACACCACGCGATGGTGTGAGAGAGGTAACAATTCCAAACTTACCTTTTCAAAATTCAACTTTACAATTCTGAAATTACCTTTTTGGAATGTATTTTTTAGTACATTTGGCAATGTGCATTTAGGAAGGTAACTATATATCTGAAAGCACGCATAATCTGGAATGTATATAAAAAGAGTGATTCTCCCTACACCTCTGCACCTCCCTTTTTTTCTATATTTCCTACTGTAATCCTATCATAAAATATTTTGGTTTAAAAAAAAATTGATTGAATAATAAAAATCAAAGAACAAATCTTCCTCGAGTGATTCTTCCTACACCTCACTCAGTTCATCCTGCACCCCCAAATTTATCTCTTTGCCCTTCATTTAATAAAAAGTCAAAACGTAATTAATGAATTTAATTTTTTTAACCCCCAACCATTTTCCTAATTCCCAACCACAAAAATATTTGTTGGTTATAAACCCTGAGGTGCCCTATTCTTCGTTATGCACTGTAGCAAGTTATTTTTCTTCACTTCACTTCACTTGTTTACTGTGTATTGAATTGGATTGAGTTGTGGTTAAAATTCTCGGGGTAGTGGTAGTGCTGTTGGAAGATTTGGAGATATACTGTGTGACGGCAAAAGGAAGAATACACTGTGAGGTCCGGCGAAGAAAACAGGTACGCAACCGCACTTCGAGGTGCGGAAAGACGCAGCCGCACTTCGAAGTGCGTTTTTTATTTTGAGGCCGCACTTTGAAGTGCGGTTAGTGATATGTGTTTTTTTTATTTGCAGCTTATTTTGTTTAATTTTTATTTGTTTATTTGATGCATTTTTTTTATTTAATGATTTTTTTGTGTTTAATTTTTTTTTCTTTATTTTATTTCATGCATGTTTTTTTATTTAATGATTTTGTAGTTAAATTCCTGCCATGCTTTTTTTTACATGTTTTTTTATCTTTTTTTTTATGTTTTTTTAATATGTTATTATTTTTTATTTAAATTTATTGTTTTATGTTATGATTATTTATTTTAAATTTTTTTTCATGGATTATGCTTAGTCATTAGGGAGTGTATTATTACTCAAAGAATGAATTGGAAATACCTCTTTAATAATATTTAGGTTATATGAATTTTTTATTAGGGAGTGTTTTTGAATTTTAATATTTATTGTAGGTCATATTTTAATATTTGTAATTTAATAAATCTTTAAATTTTAATATTTGAATAAGAAAACATTTGAAAAAAAGATAAACAATTGAAAAAAAAATCATAAGCAATATATATGCCAATGTAGATCAAAAGATTTCAACCACACATTCAATTCAAACGAAAAAACTAGTGTCAAAGCCTATTATTATCTATACTGGAGATCACATATATCATTAAGAGAGATATTTAATTAAAAAACTAAGTTTCAAAACGCATTTGAAAAACGCAGTTTCTCCTTGCCGCCGCAGATCCAACTACGGTTTGTGCTTTCCGCAGTTCGAACTGCGTTTATCCTTGCCGCATATCGAAATGCGTTTCTGATCCGTTTCCGCACTTCCAATTGCGGACGTGCACCTCCAGCGAGCTCCGAACACAACCCACGAACCGAACCAAGCACATATTACAGCAAACAAATATAGTAGATGCAAGCTACTAACCTGGACGCTAGCTTAGATCTGTGAGGAAAACAAAGGAGGAAGGCGAGCAGCGTGGGATGGCAGAGACAAGATACACGGAGAGAAAAAGAGGGAGGAAGGAGGGGGTGTAGGTGTAGGGTTTCACTGTGAGATGCGGCAGGGAAGAAGAGGAGTAAAGTTTTACTAAACTTTTTAAATATCCACAATATTTTTCTCTCTCCTCGTTGACTGTGACAAGGGCACACTTAGAATTAAAATTTTTTTTGGAGGTGCAGGACGAGGGTGGTGAGGTGCAGGGAGAATGACTCATCTTCCTCCTCTCTCAGATATCATATTTGAAAACCTACACCCCTTTCTCCTCCTTTCCTCCTCTTTGTCGCACTTCATATCTAAACACCTATTTCTTTCTCCTGCTCCCCTCCTCCCTCATTTTTCACTATTTCATTTTAAGGTATTTTTCTCCTGTAATGCTTGATCTTGATTTCTGGTTTGGTCTGGGAACGAGTCCCTTAACTGCATTTGGATTTGCGATTAAGGGTCGATTGCGGATGACAGTGGTGTCGCAGTTGGAGATGCGACTGTTGGGAACCGCACTTGGAGCTGCGATTGGTTGGTGTTTGCCGCACTTGGGAGCTACGATTAAGGGCCGCCGTAGTTGGAAGTCTGGATGAGGGTAGTGCGGCTGTTGGGAACCGCACTTCGAGTTGCGGTTTAGTATACTAACCTAATAAAGTTGGTGCAGAAAGCCACACTGGAAAAAATGATCTATCCGCTTTTCATATTATGCCAACAATGTAGTTGTTATTGATATGACTTCTTCTATGGCTAATCTGTGCAAGAATTTGTGATATGCAACCAATCTTTCCCTAAAACCCTATATAAAGAAGAGCCTGATGAAGAGGTAGGAATATGAAGGCAACAAAGTGATGAATTTTCTCATGATTAAAAGCAGAGTATTTTTCAAATAAAAAATTTACCTAGAAACGGTGAGTGAGTTCTGAAATCAGAGGATAATGCTCTAGATCATAGAAGTTCTGCAAAACCTCTGAAGATACTAAACCAATATCAATTCCTTTTGAACATCCTAAAATCAAAATGAAAATATAACCCGTGTTCACAATGGCAACCAATATTTGCATACTCTATTTAATGTTAAATCACATAAAAGTAAACAGATGCATAGTTAATTTTTTATTTATTTTAATTTTTTATATATTATTTAGGTTTAATCATTTAGAACATTCCTATTTCTGTAGGGTTTTCTCAATTAGGTCCTCATATTATAAAATCTCTCAATTAGGTCCCTGATTGTAAAAAATTGGATCAATTGAGGACTTGCCGTTAATTTGGGTGGATGGCGTTAAAAATTAATGTGCATGGCAGGGTGACATTAGCAGGTTTTAGTGACATGGCAGATTATGGTAAACTGAGTTGGATTTGTTTTATTTAAAAATTGAGGGCTTAACGTTAATTTGGTTTGTGTTTTATGTACAATAAACACAATTTTAGTTTCAATGATGACGAGAGTGGATGATGTTTTGTACTTATGTTATACCTTTATTCCATTTTAATGAAAATGAGAGTTGTTTGATGTGTTTGAGTAAGAAATTGAATTCTGGGTTTTAGAAAGATGTGTTTGAGTAAGAAATTGAAGTCTGTTGCACCAATACGCAATTGTCATTTATCACGCTTGGGGGAGACCCTCAATTCTCCAACGTCCAGCAACCCTAACCCTCCATCGAAATTTCCACCATGACGCGCAACCATCTTCGTCGCCAAATCCCGTCAAACGCAAGCCTCTCCGCCAAAGCGTCGCTGCCTTCATTCTCATCCAAATTCCATGGACGCTACACCTCCGTCATCAATCTCGCACAACCATGGAAGCTTGCTTCTTCGCCGTACCTGCAAGCGAAAACCCAATCGTGATTGAGTTCGAGTTCGCATCCAACAAGAAGTCGTGTTCGCATCCTTGAACCTCCATCATCGCCTTCGTGTTTCCATCGAGCCCAGTTTACACCGTCATCTCCTTCGCGCGAACCGCCGCAACGCAACTCACCAGCAACGTCAACCTGAAAAATCAAACCAAAACCCAGATCCAGAAAACTACAACAGAAGCCATAGCATCTTCTCTTCTATGAGCATTCAAACCTGCAAAGAGGAGACAAAATCCCAAATCAAAGAAACCCTAAATCGCATCCAAGTTACTGGCGCATCAACAGCGGCAAGATCGTGTTTCTCGATGTTCGTCATCTTCCTCAACTGCCATCTCCTCCATTCGCATGACCTACAAAGAGGAAGACCAAGAAACTAGATGCAGCCGCCGTAGAAGCAAGAGAACGTCTTTCCCCCAATCTGCAAAACCCTAATGTCAGTTCTGGTAATGGCAAGCCCTCAATTTCTAAATACAACAAATCCAACTCAGTTCACCGCAATGTGCCGCCACGTTAGTAAAATCTGCTAATGTCACCCTGTTACGCACATTACTTTTTGACGTCGTCTACCCAAATTAACGACATGTCCGCAATTGATCCAATTTTTCACAATCAGAGACCTAATTGAGATATTTTACAATACGAGGATCTAATTGAGAAAACCCTACAGAAATAGGGATATTCTAAATGATTAAACCTATTATTTATTATGTATATTATATTATTTAATTTTTTGTGTTGTTTTTGAATTTGTAATTTGTAATTTTTATTAAATTATTTATTTAATTAAATAATTATTATTATCTCTAATTTTTTTTCTTACTTATTATTTTAAACTAAATAACAAAAAATATTCTAAACTAAATGTTGTGGTGGAGCTTCCGAGTGCTCTTGTCTCAGAATTATTCACACAAACGTTTCACAAAATGAGATGGTGAAACGCACGAATTCTTTTCTTCTAACACAAAATTACTACATTCATTTCTTAAATATTAGTCATAAACTAGATGGAGCTTTTGCACAACTCCATCTTTCACTTTGAGCTAAATATGAATATATTACCTCAATATCTGGAATTTCTTGCAAAGGCCTGTCAGTAAAATAAGCATATAATGCCCTCAGAACTGCCTGCAGTAAGAAACTCAAGAATTAAAACCAATCAACCATATAGAGCATAAAAATGGGCAAGTTTACATCAAAGTTAGGTGAAAAACCTGGTGAGATATCACAACAACAGGTGCCCGTTGCCGCTCAAGCTCAATAATTACAGGTTCTAACCTGCATTATCATAAATATAAGCTATTTACACAAAACAGTACTAGTTTGGAACCAAATAATGATTACAAGAAGTGATGCATCAACCTTTGAATAACATCCAAGTAAGACTCTCCACGAGGATAACGATACCTAAGCTTGTCCTTATAGCGTGATCTGTAGCAGAAAAAAGAACAATAGTTACACGAAACATTTTTAAATAGCATCACTATCCCACCAAGCACCGGATTTTTCAACTGGAAATTAGAAAGATCATAGTTTGGAACATACTCGTACTCCGCTGGCATGTTCTTCTTGATCTCTTCGTATGTCATGCCATCACACACACCAGCATTTATCTCATCAAGTGCACGCCATTGTATCTACCATATATAGATACTATTAGAAAGTGAGCATTAATAACACACACTTCTGTCAATCCATATTTTCTGACTTAAGGATGACACTAACCTTGGGAAATCCAACAATTGGTCCTGCTGTCAAAATTGTTCGCTGCAGTGTACTAGTCCATATCTGGACACCAGTCACAAACATCACAAACCGTTTACCATTTCAATATTTGCACGTATATTTATTACAAGCTTACACAAGCAGCTCGTTCTGATTTGAGACGCTTTTCAACAAATTTAGCAAGCTTCTTCTTATAAAGTTCTCCAGCCTCACTGTTGAAACAAATTGTATTGTGTTCCAGTTAGGCAAAAGATATTCATAGCAATTCTTGTTCCAAAAAACCAGAGATGACCTTTATAAAAAAATAAGGAAAATACAAAATAATTAAAATATAGGGGAACTAAAATCATCTATCTTTGCATGACAGCAGTTAGAATAAATTTTTCAATTAAGTCTTGAATCAAAAAGCTGCTTGTATTTTTCTTTCAGTTAAGTGAGTAAAGTGAGACGTACCCATTAGTCCCAAAAAGATATGCCATAGCAAGACAAAAAGAAGCCAAGATACAGGGCCCTTTAATTGAAGCTTTTAAAAAATAATTGTGTAAAATAACTTTTTCTAGAGCTTTTTTCAGAAGCAAATAGCTTTAGACAACAGCATTAAGTTTTCAGAGTTTTTCATTCCGGAAAAGCTTAAATAATTATTATCACATTTTTTCTAAATATTTTTAATTAAAAACATATTTTGTTAGTACTAATACACAAGGCCAAACTGCTTCATTTTTTGCCACTATTCTTTCCAATTGGTCATCTATCTTGTCAGAACATCTTTTCAGCTTCATTCCCTTCCGATAAAAAACATCTCCAATCATTATGAGTCTATTTTTTGAAGTACTGTCAACTCCACTGTCTTGACATCTCTTATAAACCATAACATAGTTGTTTCTCTCCTACTTATATTTTCCATTACAACCATTGTGCCAACAATCAATGACACCAGGCCTCCCGCTTAGATAAATGTCATGGTGCGACTTCCACACTACTAAAAAGAAGTTACAAAGAACAATCGGTTTCATCTTTAACCCAACCTGACCCACCAGTGGCAAATAAGCTATAATGTATCCTAGTTTTTTGGCTTCTTAGAAAGCCATCAAATGGAAGGAATAGATCAATAATAATTTCTACAATAGAGAGTAGAAAAAAAATATTAGTAAAAGGAACCATAAAGGTTCCTTACATAACTTTGGGTATCTAATGCAATGTATAAAAGAGGGTATTGAAAAATAAGACTTTGAATAATTGCGATGTGAAATAAAAAAAATAAAATTGAACTTATAATCATCTTTAAACTAATATTCTAGATCATGTACAAGTGTAGTACATCTACTACAACAAGAAATCAAAATAAGATTTATCACAATAAGACTGGTAACAGAAAAATAATTTAGATTCTTTGTATTCTAACAGTTCCTCGTGTAAACAGAACAGAAATGCAAATATTTTCATTCGTACACTACCTTTTTCTAAGCTTGTGTCCTCATTAATATAAACATTACACTAAATAGAGATAGAACACAAATATACCTTAATGCAGAGTCTCCTCCAATTCTGCCTCTCACATTAAACCGACTTTCTCCATGCCGGGTAAGTAATATTGGGCGAGGTGTAAGATGTGTATTTACCTGCATGATAAAAACAAATCATTAATAGAAGCTAACAAGTGATTTGCAGAAGCATTTGCTGAAGGCATATATTATTAGTGTTCAAGAAAAAACCATTTGCAAAAGGTGATCTATGACATTTCTCAATACTGTCTTACTGGGTTAAATATTATTAACTGATCATTTCTTTTACTTTGCAGTGTGTTAATGAAGCTTTGACTGTTAATAACTACATTCTTCTAAGAAACTTACCAAGAAAAAGACTATCCGACCAGGTAGGTAGCCACTGATATTGTTAACCTAAACCAGAAGATAGAATTTGTTGATCATTAACAAATTAAAGTGACACTGTAAACCATGTTTGTAAATGGTTATCGTAAAATTCAACGAGATGCACAAATACTTGCAACAAGAAATCCTAGAATATTAGAGCAGCCTCCCAATGGTTTTTTTTTCAAACAGCGAAAGTATTTTACTATATGTCATTAAACATCAGATAAATGACTTACATTTTATCATAAAGTATATGGCTTCGGTACTTTGCCACATTTTGTTCCTCCTTTCAAGTTCCTCTCAGAAATTTTAACCCATGGTATAATTTAATTTACAATACAATTTACATATACACCTTACTGCTTGGCATAACTTTTAGATTGGGTGGTTCATTGACATGGTATCACAGATTGGTCATCCGAGATGCCCAGGTTCAATATATATTTTAGAGCCTAACTTTGTCCGTTTCTAATGTAAGTTTGTCACTCAACACAGTTTAGAGCTGAGCAATGAATCTTTTCTAGTTTACCGATTATATATTGTATAATTCAGATCTACTAATATGCGATCCATATAAACATAATGCACCCATATGGTAGTAACAAGCTTTTCTAACACTGATTCTTTGAAGAACAATCACACTTTCAAATATACATGTACGGAACCATGACACAATAATTTAGAAAAGCATAAAGTGAACTCAAGGACAAAGTAGTTATAATCTATTTAAATCTGAAGGTGAAAGTGAAACCATGCCTTTTTCCACACCAAGGTTTTACATCTAGTTAAACTAGTAGAATCTATTTGTTACTAACCCAAACAAAAAGCTACTATATGGATAATAAACATGCATGATGCATATCGATTATCAAACTAGCAATACTAGCAAACTAGACAACGACATATGTAAAATGGTTCAGTTTTGCTTCATACAATGACATAACTAAATGTAAAACTTACTTGTATTTGCCCTCCATGTCCACTGGCCATGTCAATCATTTTTATGTGAGATCCTTCTTCTACTGTCTCATAAACCTAGTGCATAAAATCAACATTACTTGAAGCAAAAGCTCACCTCGAATAGCCATTAAAATTTAAAGTACCCGTGAAAGACTTGCCTTCTCATAATAGGCTACACGTTCTTTGAAGTCCCGCAACCCAGCCTCAAAATCTGGTCTGCAAAAGGAAAGCTGATTGCGTATGTAACTACAATTCCAAATACTCATTAAGATAAGATGTCACTAATTTTATATGAAACATTGCACTTCGGCATAGTCAGGGCTTTGCTGAATTTTAAAGCGTATATTCCTCTCAATTATGTCTACATCATTGCATATTGTTTCCAAAAAAATGATCTGTAACAAAAAATGCAAGGATACATAAGAACAGTTTAAAACTAAATTATTTTCATATTGCACATATGGCAGTACCCATCTACCTTGCATCTACCTTCAGCCAGTTTCATGAGCATGTTTCTTCGCTGCTTGCTACTGTTTGTGGCATCAAATATCCCAACCTAAACCCCAATTAAAGCTTCAGCCAAAAACAAAAATCTTGAAAGAAGGCTTAAAGTAACAAAATCATCTGAAAAGGACAAATTTACCTGGCCCCCTTCTTGCATCCAAGATATCATATCTTCAAATGCCATCTTGGCTACCTAGTGGTAAATGAAATATTAAAACTATGTACATAGAGAAAGGATGACAAGGAGATAACAATACCAGAATCATCTATGACAAATTGCTAGGTTCTGCATACATATCTCAACATTAGCTATAATAAATACATATTGTATTTAAACAAGGAGTACATGGTGTAGTTGAGGCAAATTTAAAGCATTTACATCTCTCTCTCTCTCTATTATAATCAAATATATCAAATACAATTAGATATAATATATTTAATATATGATCAATTATTTTGTTTTCTAGATATAATAGATATTATATATTATTTTTTTAGTAGATTGCTATTATATATAGTCCTCTCTTATATGTAAACATCATCTTGATTCAATGAATTATTTTATTTCTGTCCCCCTTGATATAGCAGTATCAGAAGTGATTTTTCTGTATTCATTCCAATAATTTTTTTGGTTTTATTCCATGGATGTCATCGATGAGAACTCTAATGTCTCCTAGTGGTGTGATTATGTCTACTCTAAATGTCAGTCCTTTTACCAATGGTTTAGTTTTTTATAATATTTCTACCAATCCTTTTATTAAAGGTAGATGGATCATGATTCAAGTGTTAGTACTCATGCATGTTCATTCTTGGTAATGTTTTCAATCCTACAAACATGTCATGATGTCACTGATAAAACCCTTTCATTACCCAATTAATCTATTATTCATGTAGTAACTATTGGCATTGTTCAACTTTCTCCTATATTGGTGCTTTATTATGTTTTTTACGTGTCTCTCAATTCAATTTTAATTTTCTGTCTTTTATCCTTTGTTCACTTGAATGGATTTGAGGGAGTAATTGAGTGGATTTGAAAGGATTTGAAGATAATTCTTTTTTTTGTTTATTTGAGTGAATTTAGAGGTAAGTGAAAGTGAATTTGAAACCAACATTTGTAAGAATTAGTGTAGGATTTGATTGATGTGACAGATTAAAAAAATTTACTTCCAAATCCACCCTCACTTACCTCCAAATCTACTCAAATAAACAAAAAAAAATTATTTTCAAATCCGTTCAATCACTCTCTCCCAAATCTATTAAGTGAACAGAGCCTTAGTGCTTTGTTGGCTCATACTCATTTGTCCATCACCTTCCTTAAAATTCACTTTTTTATCTAGGAGATGCTTCACTCCAGGAAGATGAAGATTGTCGGTGGTAATCTTAACTAAAGGAATATACATGTTGTCTCCAATTTTTACACAAAATGATTTAACTATGTTTCCTTTCCTTTAATACCATTACAAATACTGTATTTCTTTTTAAAATACCGATTCTGGTAAGAATGCGTCTATTTGGCATAAATTTGGACGTCTCTAATAAAGTTTTTCTACTTTTGAGTAATGAAATTCTTTTTCATATAACATAATGTTTCTACTCCCAAGTTTTAAATTTGACCTCTTGCTAAGTTTAGAAGATTATCTTTCACTTTACTCAGCAAGGTGTTTCAACCATTATTTAATATATTACATTGTAACATTTGGGGTCTTATGGTAAACTTATGATGGCAAACATTTTTTCATAAACTTGATTGATGATTATAGTCATTTTACCTAGATATTTTTGCTCACACACAAATCTAAAACTCTACTAATGTTATAAAACATTTTTTTTAAATGGTTAAACCTCAGTTTAGGGCCAAAGTGTTTCAGGTATGACAATGCAAAAGAACTTGCCCTTACTAATTTTCTAGCAAAACAAGGCACTCTACATCAATTTTTTGTGTGGAGAGATCTTAACAAAACTCGATAGTTGAGAGAAAACATCAACATTGTTTTATTTTTTCAATCCAACTTGTCAATCCAATTTTGGGAAGAGTGTGTTTGCACTATTTCCTTTCTAATTAAGAGGGTTCTCTCTCCAGTACTATGACAAAAATCATCTAACTAGGCTCAAACAGATCCAAACTTGATTATCACTCTTTAAATAATTTTGTATGTTTAGCTTATTCAATAACTTTGTGCTCGTCCAAAAACAAATTTACTCTTCACATAACTTCATCCATTTTTGTTGATTATCCTAGAGACAATAAAGGATATAAATTAAACAATATAGAGGCTGAGCAATCTGCTCTTTCATTAAACAATTTTTCCTTTCACGGAAGTGACTCCTTTTAGCAATTCTTACTCCTTTATTGATGATATGGTAATTCCTTTGTCCATTGCTAATAATATGCCTTAAATACTTCTATTGTTCATTAACCTAATAAGCCACACGGTACAATATAAAACATCAATGTGTAGTACTAATGGACTTGAAGCCTTTGTTTGGAGATCATTCAGAGCGTTAAGAAACTGTTAGGTATTCAAGATGAAATCCCTAACGAGCTCTCTAACTCTCACTGACTTTCACCAACACAGAACAGAATAGAATGAGAAAGAATGGAATTGCATTCACACCAACAAATCAAGAATACAATGTACCCAGGAGCTTAACCTCCTTCACCAGGTTCTAAGACCGGTCAACTACATACAAGTCACTAACTCCCTTTCAGAAACAAATACAGGGTCCTTATATAGACCCTGTTCCCGCCCTCTTAACTGTTATTCTGTTAGATAACAGTTAGGTATTATTCCTCACCCTTTTCCTCTCATAAACCCTCCAAGGCCTAACAGAAACCCTCTTATTTGTCTGATTATGTGCGTTCTAGCACCTCACATCCTTATCCATTCAAAACTTTAACTCTTTAGACAAACTAAATCCAAAATGCAAAACCTTTATCAATCAAATTTCACTAGTGGCCAAACTAACTTTTGTAAAGGTCTTACTAGCTCATGTTGCTGCAAAAAGTTGGAACCTACTGTAGCTAGATATCAACAATGCATTCTTAAATGGTATGCTATATGAGGAAGCATACATGAATATTGCTCAGGGTTGCAAAACAACAACAAAAGAATTAGTTTCAAGTTAAATAAATCCATAAATGGAATTAGACAAACCTCTAGACAATGGTTCTACAAACTCTCCCCAACATTATTGCAACATGGCTTTACACGGCCTAAAAATGATTACTCTATTTGTTCATGATTACTAGGGTCTTCTTGAAAGATTATAAAATTCAAAAAATATCTAGTTCTTGAAAATATTCATTTTCTCACACATACTAGATGAATAGTCACAAAATAATCTATAACAATCAATATTCCTTTGTATGACTCCGTGCATGCATTTTCCACCCTTATAAAAATAACTACCCGTATTGATTTTACGTGTCGTACACATCTTTTTACTATTGTTATGATGCGTAAGAAACTATTCATGTTGTACTCTTGATGAAAAATTACAAGTGCTTCTATTAAATAATTATAACTATAAAAATTAATAAAAATGATTTAATTTTATGATTTTTTTATGCACACTTTTTTGGTAACTTCAATATAAATTTTAGTAATCATTTTTTCATTTTAATAATTAAATTTTTAATTACATTTTTTATTACCACAAAAAAGAAGTGGACACGTAGACCTGTTTTTCCACTAGTACGAATAAAGTGAAATATTTGTGACCAAACAAAAAAATGATAAAATGTAAAAAGTCAATATAAATTAGTAGAATGAAATAAGATTGTGTAAAATCTGGAAGTAACATCTCCAACTAAGAGTCTGCTAGGTAAACATAATTAAACACTTGCTGAAGAGGTATTTATGGAAGTACTTATAAGTTGTTGTCAATGTCCTTTATGCAGTCACAATTTTCTTTTATTGGAAATTCCCTGGACATAAGTCACATTTAATTAGACGTTACAGTTTATTGAAGATGTGCTGTAAATATCTGTAGCATCTCCTCTGGTCTAAAGCTTCTATTGGCTATTTAATTAGAAAGGCCTCAAAGTGGGTAAATCAGCTTTTTCCCACATAGTATTCCTTATTCATATTATGGTTGCTGTGATTTTCTGACAGTTGTTTCTATAATTGAAAAGGAAATAGGGTTAAATTGCTTTGATACAAGTTGAAAGTTTTCATTAGCTACTTTAGAACAGTTAAATAATCTGAAAACAACTTGTGGACTTATCATAAGTTATTTTCATAAGTTCTCCAAAACACTTACATGAATGCTTATTCAATAAAACAAGTTTAACGGTAAATAAGCTCTTCCAAATGCACCCTAATTATACACATCTACAACCTTATTATAAACAACCAGTATAAATCACTCTTTCACATTCAAATAAAAAAAAATTGTTGGCCAGAAGTTACCTCATTACGTGCTACCACACCTTCAGGATTGTCAGCTCGAAAGAAATCAGCAGACTGCACAGAAAATATGACGCGGATAGTAAATTTTCCAAGAAAATATGCAGTACCATAACATCATAATTCCAAGGATGAAACTTACATAAAACAGCAAATCGAGCACCCCATAGTGATCATGTGATGTTCACAATTTAAAAGATTATGGCACTGCAATGTACGAGAGATTTGACAATTATTTTTTGGTAATCCCCCAATATTATTCTTTCACCAGAATATAGGCCACTGCTAACCCCTTTCCCATCTTTAACTATTACAGTTCAGTGTGCAGTATTTTTAAGTTTAGCACAAGGAAACAGTAACCCTATGGTTTCTTTGCATTTTCCTAATGAGATTTAGTTTGAAGGGGTATATTGGAATTATAGAAACAAGTCAAAACTTAATAGCATTAGCTTTCAGTCTGAGTGATTTATCAGTGAATCCCACGAACAAATTGAATTATTGAAAAATTTAAAATCAGGTTCCATTTTCTGCTACTGAAAAGTTAGTGTTGGCAAACATTGCATATGATATCACAGTTGTTTCAGATCAATCACTGATCACCTTACAGAACACTAACGGCCCTAAATAACATGTCTATTCGTACAAAATTAATTTTTAAATTAATATAGAAAATACAAAAAATCTAAAATGCCCCTACATAAAAGGGCAACTTGTTTGTTTTTCCTTCCGTTAAAAAACCGGAACCTCTAACCATCCTAAAATTTTCTCATCTTCTCTAGTTTCTTCATCAATCTTGGTTAAAAATTAGCCATGTCAATCTTTATCATTGAAGTTACAATTTTGTTTGGAAGCAAGACCTAACTTAGCAGTAATGTTGTGCCTTGGCGATTGATTGGTCTTGGAATTGAATCAAGAAACAACCTCTTTGCATATGCAAGGTTAAGGATGCATAAATTGACCCTCTCCCATACATGAGTAAGGAGCTGTTTCTCACTGGGGTATGTCAGTTTTATTTCTTTTACTTTTGGGAGGAACCCAACAGCCAAGAAGAGGAGGATGCTTGTGTGGACCTCTCACCCACAATATTCAAACCATCCACCATTCAAGCTGACTTATCCCCTTCCAACTCCCTATTTTTTTTCACTTTACATGTTCTATCTAATTCTATTTCTCCCTCATTCACCTCATCACCCTGTTTATTTATAGAGCTGGACTTTTCTAGTCTGGACCAATTTAGGCCTCCTATTTCTTCTAATATAAACTTCCATAATGGGAGCCATGATAAGAACTTGGGCATTATGGGGTACGTAAGTCTCACGAAATAATATGGGATGCTCAGTGAAGCATGTAAGTGTTTGATTCTACCCCCTTAATAGCTATTTTGAGGTTGGCTTCCCCAAGTGCTTGGGTGCTATAAATTGATAAGTTGGTTGTCATTGTCTTTGAAAGGGCGGGCTACCTAAATCAACTATCAGAACCCATGCATGTCACTCATTAAACTTTAGAAAAATAATAATCTCTAGATAAAAAATCCTTACTAACTGGAATTATTTTCACCTACCAAACCCTCTACAATCTGCACTAACATGAATCATATAAATTTTTATAACAACCAGTACAATACATCATGTAATAAAAGATACATGTAACAGTAATAAAAACAACTACACAAATTTGATTCTTAGTATCATGGGAAATCTTTTGGAAATTTGATAGTCAAAGTTACTCGTGACTTTTGTTTTCTGTTTGAGACACATTATTATCAATTATGCCACAATTCCTGGTGAGACACAGTTTTGTTTCTAATAGTAACAGTGGTATACTAAAGCTTGTTGCTAAATTTTTTAATACTGAATTCCTTTCTTCCACAAAATACATTATAGTGACAAATCTTATCTTTTAAGCTGGTTTTGTATGGTTGAATTAGGTCTACACCAATTTGTAAGATAGTATTAGAGTATATGCTAAATTCATTAAAAGGGTTACTCAACATATTATCCATGTCCCAAGCTCAATATTGCTAAATAAGGGGGTCTGTTGGGAAAAATCCAAAGCCCCACATGAACTATATACTAAAATAAAAAATAAAAGTGAGACAATCTTCATCTTACAAGTCAATTTTGTAAGATTGAATTAAATCTAAACTATTTCACATTCAATATAATGTAGATAAACAAGACATGGTAAAGCATAAACTTTTCAATTAATTCTACTGCATTAAGTTTACCTGACTAGAGCCGTGCTTAAGGCGACGATACTGCAGCATTGAAACATAAGTGTGTTAAATTTGCACTCAAAACATGTTTCCTGTATTCCATTAGATACAAGACTATAGATTACTAAGGAGGATGAGTCAAGAATGTGAACAACCTTACCAACATTGAAGTGTTTTGTATTATGACCTAACCATCGAAGATATCTTGTAAGCTTAGCTGCAGTGTAAGTCTTGCCTCGAGCTGGCAAACTCACCTAAGAAAAAGAAGCTAGTAAGAAATTATTCATTTACAAATATTTTAATTTGTAATTAGATGAACAACACATGGGAACACAGCATTTTCTTCCCTAAATACAAACTTCTCAAGATATTATGAAGAAGTTTATCCCAACAAGTTAATAGTCTCATTTTGAATCACACTCAATACCTAAAATAAATTGTTGCTAAAAAGGTTTACGAGCAATTAATACTCAAGCAAGAATTACCATGACAATTGCCAAATGCCTATGCTCCTTGGGACCTAGCATCTGATCAGCAATTGCAGCAGCTGCAACAGCTCCAGCAGCCGCTGGAATTGAATTCTATTATAAAGCCAGGATGGCGAGGGAGCAGAAGCAACTATTTGTTAATAAACTCAGTTGAAAAACTTGATGCAACAAATTTTAATCTAGTGAAAAAAAACTAATAATAAACAAGCAACGGAAATCATTTTTACAAACCTTAGTAACAGGGTCCAAATTAAAATTTGTAGTGAACGCATCAGAACTAGAGGATTTTACAAGTCTGGGAAATCCTACACCCCTGTCAATAGAAACTCCCCTCAGACTACCTTCTTTCTGTGGAGGACAAATTGTTCCCACGGACTGCGATTTAACCATTCCAGGACTTTGGTACACCTTAGACTGATCAGGTGCATGAACCTCTCCCACCTAGTTGAAACGTCAAGATAGCCTATTAGATGTGATATAATGCATGATCAAGAATCCATATAACCCACTAGCTTCTTTTATATTTTTCTCATAACCTCAAGAAGAGACATTTTGCAGGTTAAACGTCATTTGGTTATATAATGATCTACAATCTGTAACTCATGAAATTAGTAATACAGAAAAATAATTCAGAAAAGATACTAATGAAATTCTAACTATTTGCAACAAATAAACTGGCCCAAAAAAAGGAGATATTTCCTCTAAATTGGAGATACTCTCCATAAGTTTTAAAAAAGCTCTAGTTTTTATTAAAAGAAAACAGATACACACACGCAGAGAAAGAGAAAATAAAGTGAACACATTTCTCTATTAGTACCAAGTATCAACATATTAGCCCATCTGACACTTTAGAAGAACATAAGAAGTATCTAAGCTGATATGTTGAACAAAATAATCTACATTCTCAACCAATAAAAGTCATTTAAGGCAACCACAACTAATCCACCACAGCTTCTGATTCTGGAAAAAGACACCAACATTCAACAAAGTTAGGTAAAAAATCTATGGACTGATCTTACATGTTTCTATAACAATCCATTCTAGAAAGTATAATCATGAATTTGAAATGTGAATTTGAAAGCAAAGCCTTTACTGTTTCTGGTTGATTGATCATAGGAACACCGTCATCTCCCATGGAAGATGAAATGCTGGCAGACCCACCACCTAGTGATCTGGGATTCTCTGTACTGTTAGCAGCATATGCAAGTGCTGAACTTGGAGAAGTTGAGGGAGATGGAACAATATAATGCTCAAGATCAAGCTCTAAATTTGCAGATGAGATGTTCTGAATAAAAGATAAAAATTAAGCATAAGGTACATAGTAATTGTTTGAAAAAAGTTCTATCACAAATGTACTAACATAAAGTTGGAATAAGAGAAAAGATGGCAGCTTAAAAAGGGCATCAGTTAAGAGGCATGATCAAACAAGTTATGGTACATTGGTAATGTAAGATAACAATTTTGCACTATCACATTAGAAAAATTCTACAGAACAAATTACCTGTCCATGAAGAGAACGACAACTAAAATTGGTTGAGATTAAAGGAAAATCTTGAGTCATAAATAATTAGTGTGCTCTCAGCTAAAAAGAGAAATTAATTGATTGTGCAGTAAGTTTGTTACTCTAAAGGAGCCTAGCTCTGGGCACTAAGAATGTTTATCTTGTTGTATTTTCTTTTCTTGCGAATTAACAGAATCTTATAGCTGTTTTATCTTCCATTTCCATATTTTTCTGTTTGGTTATTCTGTGGTGTGGAATTTGTATTAACTGGTCTAACCTGCTGAATACCCTCCCCAATCAGTAAATGCCACCAAGAAAGAAAGGAAACAAGGAGAATGTTAGACAATTAAAAGTGTATGTGAGGAGGAATAAAAGGGGAGAAAGTTAGTGGTGGGTAGAGGGGGAAATCTGTTAGAGGAGAGATGATTAGTTTGTTAGAAGAGAGAGAGAGAGAATATAAATAACAAACAGATTTGAGAGAGAGGGGGGATAACTTTTTGGGTATTGAGACTGGACCTCTTAGCCAGTGGAGGAAGGGAGGCTTCCTTGGGGGAGATAGTATACTTGTATTTCCTTTTTCTACACATTACATCAGAAATAGAAATACAGATTCATACCTATTCATCTATACTTGCTTACTGTTGAGTGTGTGTGTGAGCTTGGAATTGTTGTTCGGCTCCTTGAACAAAGGAACCTAACAGATTTGGTCCGACCTGCCGGATCTGCTCGGAGGGAAGAGGAGTGAGCTATATCGGAGAAGAATGGAGGGACGAATGGGGGCTATGGAATCGACGGTGGAAGAGTTGAAGGCAGAAATGCGAGCAATGACTCTCGAGTTTCGACGAGCCTTCGGATGACGTTCTGGAAATCGAGATAGGAGTTCTGAAGGGAGTCGTAATTCTGTCAATGGTGATCGAGAACGAAGGTCAACGGAGAGCACTGATGATGAATCGGAGGATGACCGAGGCGAAGTACAACGTAGAAGCGCGTTGAGCTCCCAACTTTTGAAGGTACTGATCCTACTGGGTGGATAGAGAAGCCTGAGAAGTTTTTTGACATCCAGGGAGTAACGGAGAAAGAGAAGATGAAGTTAGTGTATATTTGTATGGACGGAGGCGCTAATTACTGGTTCCGCTTCTGGCGGAAGAAAACCCGACACCCAACGTGGAAGTCGTTTAAGGAGACATTGACGCGGAGGTTCAGAGGACGGAACCGGGGAACTGTTTTTGAGAAGCTGGCCGTTGTGCGACAGCGAGGGGGCGTAGATGAGTATATCCAAGAGTTCGAAGTACTCGTGGCGCAGGCAACCGGAGTAATTGAAGATCAATTACTGGGGTATTTTTTCGCAAGTTTGCAAGAGGGATTACGTAACGCCGTGAGACCGCATGACCCACGCGACTTGTTGACGGCGATGGAGCGAGCTCGGGACGTCGAACAAGTGGGGTTGACATCGCGGGGGAGTAGTGGAGCTGGAGGAAAAGGAGGGGCGACGTGGGGGAGATACCTGCGAGTTCAGGGACGGTGGCGAGGACGGAAACTTTTCGTGGGCCGTTGGAGGGGTCGGTGAATGGTAGCGGAGGGCCAGGGATGAAGAAGGACGTTAATGCGAATACCATGATTTCAAAGGCTGGTAGTAGTGGAGGAAGAAACGCAGGACGGGGCGTCAGGACTTTGCCATACCCAGAATACATTAAGCGGCGTGAAGAAGGACGCTGCTTCCACTACGGCGGACCCTACAGCCCGGGTCATCGTTGTGCGGAACGGAGCATGCGGGTCATGATTTTGGCGGAGGAGGATGAAGATGAAGAGGTGGAGGAGAATGTCGCAGTAGAACAGATGACGATGGAGTTGTCGGGATTGTCCGCCGGTGGACTCTCGCAATCTAACACGATGAAGCTGCAAGGTTGGGTGCAAGGGAAGAAAGTTCTGGTGCTAATCGATAGTGGAGCTACCCATAGTTTTATATCTACCAAATTGGTGAAAGAGTTGGGTCTGGAGTGCACCGACACACGCCCTTATAAAGTGTGTTTAGGGGATGGACAAAAGAAAGTGACCAACAGGTATTGCACAGGAGTCCCTGTGTTATTAGAAGGCTTAGAAGTTAGAGATAAATTTTATCTCTTTGAATTAGGCGGTGTGGATGTAATACTGGGAATTACGTGGTTAGCATCCCTGGGAGAGATAAAGGTGGATTGGGGACAGCTCATCATGAAGGTGGCGAATGGAGGGGAAGAAGTGGAGATAAAGGGTGATCTAGCCTTGACACGTAGGGTGGTGACTCCAGAAGCACTTATAAAAGAAAAAGGGATTGAAATTATGACCTTAGTGTGGAGTTTAAGCCAAACAGAATTGATGGATGAGGAGATAGAAAAGAGTGGCTTAACGCAGGATGAGGAGGTAGAGTTGGCACAAATTCTGAGTGATTTTGAAGGGATATTCAGAGACCCCCAAGGACTACCACCCGAAAGGAGAGTTGATCACAGAATTCCCTTGAAAGAGGGCATATAGGTACCCCCATGGCATGAAAACAGAGATAGAGCGTCAGGTGGAGGAGATGCTGAATTTGGGCATTATTAGACCTAGTAACAGCCCTTATTCTAGGCCTGTAATATTGGTAAAAAAGAAGGATGGAAGTTGGAGGTTTTGTGTGGATTATAGGGCATTGAACAGAGTAACAATGGCTGATAAATACCCTATTCCAGTCATTGAGGAGCTGCTGGATGAACTTCAAGGAGCATCATATTTTTCAAAAGTTGATTTGAAGGCTGGGTATCATCAGATAAGAATGAAGAGTGAAGACATTCCAAAAACTGCTTTTCGGACACATCAAGGGCATTATGAATTCCTTGTGATGGCCTTTGGGCTAACAAATTCCCCAGCTACATTCTAAGACATGATGAATTCAGTATTAAGGCCGTTGTTGAGGAGGTTCGTGTTAGTATTTTTTGATGATATACTCGTCTATAGCAAGACTTGGGAGGACCACTCACAACACCTAACACAAGTCTTAAAAGTCTTGGCTGAACATAAACTTTTTGCAAACAAAAAGAAGTGTAAATTTGGAAGAAGACAAGTGAGGTATTTGGGACACAAGATCTCGGCAACAGGGGTGGAAATGGATAAAGAAAAGGTTGCAGCTGTTTTGGAATGGCCAGAGCCCAAAAACATCAAGGAGTTGAGAGGATTCCTTGGGTTGACTGGGTATTATCGAAGGTTCATTAGAAACTATGGGAAGATAGCTAAACCCCTTATTGATTTGTTGAAAAAGGGGATGTTTAAATGGTCTACAGAAGGAGTAGTGGCTATGCAGAAGCTTAAAGAAGCCGTGACTACAGCTCCAGTATTGATTCTCCCTGATTTTAATCAAACATTTGTTGTAGAGTGTGATGCTTCGGGTACAGGCGTTGGGGCAGTCTTCTTTAGTAAGGCATTATCTGAGTCCTCTTTGACCAAGTTCGTTTATCAGAAGGAATTAATGGCACTTGTGCTTGCTATACAACATTGGAGGCCATACTTATTGGGTCAGAAGTTTAATATCCTTACGGATAAAAAAAGTTTGCGTTATTTACTGGAACAACGCATTACAACTCAAAGTCAGCAAAATTGGCTAGCTAAGCTTCTGGGGTACGAATTTGAAATCAAATACAGGACAGGTGCATCTAATCGTGTGGCTGATGGGCTATCTAGAAAAGGAACAGAAGAGGAGGAAACAGACAAGGTGTTACAGATGATATCTAGACCATACTGGTCTGAATTTCAAGAAATCATGGAGGAGGTGGAGAAAGATGAGAGTTTAAAGAAGGTGTTGGAGGAAATAAGGGCAGATCCTAACTCTCACCCAGCTTACACGTTGGAGCATGGAAGATTACATTACAAGGGGAGACTTGTATTGTCGGCAAAATCTGTTTGGATACCTAGATTGTTGGCTGAATTCCATAGTAGTGTCACAGGAGGACATTCAGGGGTTTATAGAACCTATAGGAGGGTGGCACAATCTTTGCATTGGATAGGAATGAAGAAGACCGTTACAGATTTTGTGGCTGCATGTCTAGTTTGCCAACAACACAAGTACTTGGCAGCCTCTCCCCAAGGGTTGTTGTAGCCTGTACCTATAGCTCAAGCAATCTGGGAGGAGATTAGTATGGATTTTATAGTAAAATTACCCAAATCTCATGGGTTTGATACTATACTAGTGGTGGTGGACAGACTCAGCAAATATGGCCATTTTATCCCTGTTAAACACCCTTATACAGCCAGGTCAATAGCTGAAATGTTCGTGAAGGAAGTGATTAGGCTTCATGGGATACCTATGACTATTGTCAGTGATCGAGACTCCACATTCTTGAGTACTTTTTGGAGGGAGATTTTCCGCCTGCAGGGAACACAGCTGAACATGAGCACTGCTTATCATCCAGAGTCGGATGGACAAACTGAAGTTTTGAATAGGGTGTTGGGAACTTACTTGCGATGTTTTAGTTCCGAACAGCCCAAGATTTGGAGTACAGTATTGCCTTGAGCGGAATTTTGGTACAACACTAGTTACCAAGGAGCATCCAAATGCACACCTTTTGAAACTGTATATGGACGACCCCCTCCAACTCTTACACGTTTCATTCCTGGGGAAACAGTGGTGGAGGCAGTTGCACAAGACTTACAAACCCAAGATGAAGCTTTGACACAACTGAAATATCATCTGGCCAGAGCTCAGGACCAGATGACACACTACGCCAACAAGAAGCGGATGGAAGCCAAGATCCAAGAAGGATATTGGGTATTCCTTAAAATCAGGCCTCATAGACAGACCTCTATGCCCACACGGTTACACCCAAAGTTGTCCGCATGGTATTATGGACCATTCTTGGTGGAGAAACAAATAGGACCTGTTGCTTTTCGCTTGCAGTTACCAGAAACATCAAGAATACACCCTGTATTCCATGTTTCCCAATTGAAACTAGCCATAGGAGATCATCCGGTGGAAGGACATCTCCCAACTGAACTGCAAGATGATAAACCTATGTACACTCCTCTGAAAGTGTTACAGCGTAGGAACCAGCAGCAGCAAGGAGAGGAGATTCCCCAAGTCTTAATACAATGGCAAGAAGGTGGTTTGGATGGTGCTACTTGGGAGGAGGAACATTATATCTGACAGCAATTCCCTGACTTCAACCTTGAGGACAAGGTTGATCTTGGGGAGGAGGGTAATGTTAGACAATTAAAAGTGTATGTGAGGAGGAATACACCCAACAATTATATTTGTTCTATGAGTGGAATCGAATGCTACGGAAGTTGGAACCGAATCCACGCGTGAATTCTTCATCTTTGCATATTGAACTTTGCTCTCTTCTGCATGTTCTTCATCTTCAACCTGTAATCTTTATTTTCAACATCTATTCTTCTTCATCTCCAACCTGCAAAAAGAAGAAAGAACTCACAAAAATATGAGGGTAAAGTCGAGTTTTTACATCAAATCAGTTAAAATTCGAGCAATTGAACGAGATAAGGAAAAAGCATAAATTTGTCTTCGCTAATCCCTCAAAACGAACAACCATGATCTCGCAAATTCATTCTTCTTAATCATCTTCAACAATAAATTCCTCTAAAGCGAACATAGCATTAAAAAGAAATACATTATAGACTCCACCTTTAGAAAAGTATTTCTGAATCCGAAACAATTTTTCATGATACATAATTGAATGTATATTTTGAAAAAGATTCCAAAAGATATTTTCATATTTTGAAATACATTTTAAAAGGCAAATACCTTAAAAAACATCATATATGAGAAATTTGATTTTTACCTTTTATTTATGTTAAGTTGTGTTAATAAAATCAACTTCTTTATAATTTTTATTTTGTTTAATCTTTAAGTTTTTCTTATTTTTGTATTTTATTATGTTTTAGTTATTTTGTGCTTGTTTTACCTCTAATCTTGATTTAAGTATGTGAAATAAGTGAATATGAAACAATTCTGGTGGAAGAAAACAAGTTGGACATTAAGATATGATTTGACAACTAAAGAATGATTTTGAGGGAATTACTCGCGATAGGTGCCCCAAGAATAGTACTCAATGCTACAAAAACATAAAGTAGTTAGAATTGTTGGACAAGTCATCCTTAAACGATACTTATAGGGCACCTAGCGCAACCATGTATGGAGGAAGTCATCGTTGGGCGACACTAAAATGCATCGAGAGCCATCAATTGCAATGATCAAGTTGTTGAACGATGAGATGGATCTCCTAGCTAGTTGCAAGTCAGAGAGCACTTAATTTTATGACTCGATGTGCGAGAATGAAGGTGTTGGACAAAAGTATAGATCTTTATACACAAAATTAGGGTATTTAGTCATTTTTTTGTAAAGTTTTTCAAATTTATCTCAATTCTCTTCTATTTTTACGAGTTCTAATCACACTGGGTGCTTGGGGTGTTAGGAAGCTCTCCTTTCTCTTCCTCAAGTTTCCATCTTCATCTATGGGAACTTTTCCTCTTTTGAATTGAAGAGGTAGTTAGAGTTGGAGACGCGGATGGGAGGTGCACATGGAACTTGGAGGAGATCCTAGGTGCTTGGGAAAGGGCCTTGTGGTTTGAATATATATATATATATATATATATATATATATATATATGATTTTCCATTTCAATGTTATTATTTTGTTTTCATGCTTAATGTTTGTTGTGATTTGACCATTGATAGTTTGATTATTGGTTATTGATAGCTTGATTATTGGTTATTGAGGTGTTAGAAAATATTTTTTGTAACCTAAAAATAAAACAAAGTACTTAATGGTGCTTGTATTTAGGTATAAAAATGATTAATTAATAATTTTATGCTCTAAGTCACTAGAGATAAGATTTGAGTAAATTTATGAATTAATTTTGACTTAAAATTGGAATTAGGATAATTGGGAACGTACGAGAGTGAAGTTGGTATAGTCCAATCTTGACAATTGCAAATAATTTTTTAATTTTTATTACACACCATTGTTTGATAAAAATACTAAAAAAAAAATTTGTCGTGAAGTTGTTTGTCTAAATTAATTATGAATTATATTAGTTGTTATATATTGTATAAGTCTCACACGTACAATATCCACAAAAATGGAGGTAAGGGATTGTAGTTGGGGGTTAAGTCGGTGATGAGTCGCGAATCCGTGACAAGAGGAGAAGAATGAATGAGAGGGTATTTAAGTTTATTAAATTTTTTAATAAAAGTAAAATGAATTTATGGATTTTATAGGTGCAATAAGAAGAAAAGGGAGGTGAAGAAAACAATTGCCATAACCGAAACCTACATTCTTGAAAGTTTTTATAAGCTATATGAGAACCTGTCCTCCAAAAAAGCTTCTTTATTGTAAAATTCATAATTTTATATTTTTAATATGTGTACACACACTAACACATAATTCTGTAAAATTAAAAAGAAACGCATTACAAATCATAATAACAGAAAATTTAGACGTTCAATAAGCATAGAAAAGCAGTTAATACATTAGTTTTTTGAACAGAGTATACTGTAAATTCAATGTTAATATTCTTATAAAACTTATGAATGCGTTATTAGTTGCTCAAAATATTCAAAATATGTTTAAAACGGTAACAAAAGATAATGTAAAACTCCAACGTCCACCCATAAATTGTTAGCATTCTTTCTACGTTTAACTCTACACTTAAATACGGAAATCTAAAATATGCTTGATATAGAGTTTATTTTGGTGGGCATAAAATGGTTGATTACAGTGACACACTACTTAGTCACCTTTTCCAGTCATTAGTGGAGAAGTATTCCACTTTGATGATGAAGATAGGTAATACACACATTCAGTTGCTCTCAATTGCTCTTCATTTCTTTTCATTCATTAAGCCTTTATGGCTAACCATATGGTCCTATGCAGCCTATATATTGAGTATTATATGGTCTTCATTTAGGGAATGGTTTACTTTGTGAAGCACAAAGACACTCCAATGAGGATTTATCTCTTCCATAATTAAGAAAGCATGTACCTACCAGCCAAAAGTAGGCAATGCTTTAGGAAATACAGAGAGGAGCATATACATTTTATTAATTCCACTGCTGATATGTATGCATCAAATAATTAAGGGAAGACAATTTAAGTTAAGATACAGGTTTATGGCAAGTTTTAACAAGTTTGGGGCATTTAATCAGATTACTATAGCTTGGTATAGCACAACCAATCTTCTTCAGTTCTTGAAATGCTTGTATGGTCTCAGGATCAAAGCCACCTGCAAACTGAAAGGCTTTGTGGCTGATGAGTTGGATAAGAGGAAACGTTAACTTAAGGGTGTTTCATGAGGAATGTACTCTACCTGGTGTGCTCTGAATGCAAACTTAACTCCTTGTACAAAGAGGTTATCTTCCTGCAAAAGTTCATTTGACTCTATTTCCTTGGCTATCCGTTTCATGAATTCCTTTGCCAGTCTCAATGAACTTAGCTTCATCTGCAGTCAATAAAAAGCCTTTCAAGTTTCAATATATTTTGATGGTAATAACTGAATACCTTAACATAGAGGGTATGGATTTTTTTGGGGTCATTGAAATGATACTGTTCTCGCTGAAGCTAGAAGTGTAGGCATTATACCCCAATTAGTTTTCTGGTTGTTTGATCTATGTGAAATGGATAATCATACAAGATTATTCAACATCATCATGCATGATTTCGTTTAGTGTCTTGTTAGTTCTATTCTTGACTCTAGAGAATGCAAAAACATCTTTTTCTTGATTGAAAATAAGCTTGAGTTTAAGCATACCCAATAAACCTTATTAGAACAAAACACACCTCATCATATTAAGAATACTAACCAATAATAAACAGTATTTAATCAAAAAGTTGTGCTATATTATGGTCTCATGGCATAAACAATCTATCAAGTCTTAGCTGTATACCTGACCAATAAGACCTGAGTCCAACATCCACTCCCAAGGGATATGGAAATTCCTGTATCGCTTGCTAATACTCTCCCTCATCCTCTCTTTAGCACTCACACTTCTCTCCAACCTGCATATTTGTAAATGGCATTTTCAATTGATTTTAAGTATTGCTCAAAAGTTTTAGTATGAAATTTATGAATTTTGTACATGCTCGCCTGTCTTGCAGTGCTTGTATCTTTCTCAATGTCTGACACAATGGCTCTTTGGGATTGTCCTCATAGGATGAAACTTCAGATTCAAGGTTCTTCAGATCTCTGTAGTTACAAGCTGCTTCCCTCATTGCATCTACTTTTTGTTCTGGCCACTGCTGAAAATGTTTTAGCACTGACCTCTCATCCACCAACGAAGATAGTTCCCCATCGAGCCATTTCACAAACGTTTCCACCTCAGAAACATCTGCAAATGAAGCAGACTCTACCTCCTTAATTAAGAAACTGATGAACTCCCCTTGTCTTTGAACTTCTGATTTTATCTGTCCAGGGATGTGCACAGTATCAATGAAAATAGATATCAAGATTAATCAATGTTAAAACTTTTGACCCATGAAAATTAGTATTGAGAAGTTTGGGGCTAAACTTACAGCTGACAGATATGTTGAGCGGTTTTCAATTTCCTCAATCATGTTTCTGCTGAATGCTATTGTGGGAATTCCATTGGAATGTATTTTGTTTTCCATGTTAGCATCCTTTCGTGTAAGGGAACGATACAACTCTATTACTTCAGGCACACGGCGCACCGCTTTTAGCCCAACTAACGATAATTTTGGTGGTGTTGGAGGTGGTGGTGGTGCTATTGGCTGCATTTTAAGTACTTTCTCTTTTTTATGAAGAGGAAGAAGGAGGGCAGCAGAAGGTCTGGGTGGAGGAGCTGGTACTATTGCTGGTTTTTCTTTTCTAGGTGCTGATTCTTGAAAATCTGGATTTGTATGTATATTTGCATTTTCTGAACTCTTTTCACATGTGATTACCTGAACTGGTGATGATGCTTTAAGTTGAATTGGTTCTGAATTGTTGTTGCCATCGATGGATTTTTGTATCTTCTTCCACAGAACTGATTTTCTCTCCAAGTTGTGTGCTTTAAGTGAAATTACCTGTGACTTTAAGCGGCCAACTTCTTCTCTGAGTTCCTGGTTTTCCTTCTGTAGTAACTCGTCCCTTGCCATGTGAACTTCAAGTTTTTTCTTGAGAGAAGTGATCTCAGACTCATTCTCTCCCTGTAGCATTGTCTCTCCTTCTCTCATCAGAAAGATAGCTATAATATGCTTACCAATTTGATAGCTTGTTATTCTTCTAAATTTGGTCTTGCTTTTGAAGTAAGGTTGGTATGTAAGAGTTAAATCTGCAAGGATGCCCCTGAAAATGCTTCCAATGCCCTTATGGACATGAGGGGAACAATGATCTTGACAAGGATACTCTTGACATTTCACACTTCTTTAATGCACTTTGCTATAAAGACTCATTATGATTTCTTTGTGACAAATTTTATGGGGGATGGGAGATTACTTGGGCTTGATGGCAGCTCTATAGTATGTGATAGCTGCACTTAGAGAGCCATGTTAGGTACAACCTTAAATTCTTTGGTCAAATTTACTCTACTATAATGCTTTTGATTTTAGATTAATCTTTTTCGGGGTGAGATTTCTTGCTTTTTAATTTGTTATACTGTCATATCTTTGAGGGTTAATGGTTCACCAATGCTGCAAAAGTTTGCCAAGTGAGGTTATTTTGGCCTTGGTGAGTATATGCTTGTCTTGTCTCATTAATTTCTACTTTTGAATCATGTCCACTTTCTGACTCTTATTCAATTCAGATTTTCTATTTACTATACACGTGGCAAAACAGGAAACTAGTTTGTATGCCAAACTGGTTATGAAGTTCTGACATAAACATAACTCTTTCATACTAGTCAAGATTCTTTACTGAGATTTTGGTGCTGTGAACGAACGTTAGAAATATACTATGTTGGTATTTTAAAAGTCCTTTTAATATGTTTTAAAACTTCAAAATCAGTGACAGTAAGAATCTAAATTCCTTTCATTCTTACAAGTTACATGTCTCTTAGGTTGTCTTAACTGGTGGAATGGAGTGTCATTGGGTCATGCAAGCTCCATGGTTATGGTTGCCTTTTTTCATCATTTGAGAAGTGCACTTGTTGTTGAATGGCATTTGGCTATTTCTTTGCTTGTGAAGCAATGAAAAGAGAGGACAAAGGAGGTAGGAAAACGTATTCCATTATAGACAAGTTCCTGGGAGGGTGAAAATATTCACAAGGAAAGGTGGTGATAACTACAGCATACCAAATAAGATCCTATGACATGTACGTTTTTTTTTTTGAATCAATTATGTTGTCTCAAAGCCCCTTCAGAAACCTTGGTTCTTTTTCTTACTTTCTACTCCTTCCATGGACTTAAAATCACCACACCTTGTACCCATTCCACAACCGAAAGTGTGTGAAATTGATGTAGATTGGTGCTGCTGAGTCTATGGTCCTATGCTTTAGGTGAAGAACGTGAAAGTAATCAGAAACATTGTTCTTAAAGTATTCGTTCAAAACCTTAAAATTCAGATATTAAATTATGGCATTCCCTTCTCTTCACCATCACACTACCAACTTTTAGGAAACAACGTATGTGTTTTTTCTCTTGGGTAGGTAGCTCATCTCATCATTCCTTTAGTTCTAACTCGGAAAATCGAAAAAGTAGAGCTAGCACAACAAAAAGTTGCATTAAGTAAAATATAGTATCAACTTAGAGAGATTTAGAGAAACAATAAGAAATAGCTAAATATATTTTTAGTCTAATATAAAATTGAAATTTGTCTCTTTCAAAATTTAATATAATTTGATCTTCAAACTTAAAAAATGAACATATATATTCTCTCTAGTTCAACTATGTGAACTATTTTTTATGTGTTAAACCACATTTTAGATTAGAGTTTGAATTATTTATATCATTTGATATATTTTAGTTTAAATGTTATTCTGGAATATTGTTTAATATATAAAAAATTAATATAATTGGATTAAAAAATTATATAAAAATAAAAATATATTGAAATATACAAATTTTAATTTTACATCTAAATACTAAAAATATATTAAATTTATAATATAAAAAATGGATAAGTAGATGCCCTAAACACAAGGGAAGAAGTGTACACCTCATGGAGGGTTTGAGAATTCTTGTGAAGATCCCATGACAGCTATAATTTTGTAAACATTTATTGAACGGTTGGAGGTGTATGGTTGGATAGCATGTACACATTGAATTTGAATACTAGGTCAACACATCAAAGATAACATATCAAATGGTGTTGTTACAATAATGAATATGGAACATGCATAACTTTAACTATGCTTATATAGCCCCACTTTCCAGCCTTGCAGGCTGTTTATATCCAAACCTTGGTACATTTTTCTTATTCAAACAAAAAAAACACAGCATTGATGATGGAAGAAATGCAAACAACATATTTTATAACACATTTTTTATTGTTAAATTCATATAATAAGATAAATAGAAATTAATGTGACACTTTTATTCAATGTTTTATTTATTGTTTACTTTTGTTAATATGACATTGGTGTGGAAATTACCTTCCTTCATAAATAAAATTTTCAAAATATAATATTTCAATTCATTAAGAGATTAAAACACATATATAAATTTATACAAATATTCACATATATTTATAGTCCTTAATCTATCTATTCAACCTTCTCATATATACCAAAACTCATAAAATAGGGTAAACTAATATACTTCTCACTCACATGCATGTACCAAAACCCACAAAATAGGATAAGTTAACATATTTTTATAAAACATAATTATTTCTAAAACAAAACATTTTAGAATCTCATATCTTTTATCTCTCTCATACATATACACCCTCCTCTTAGTAGATTATTACATAACATCCCACCTCTTGAGTAGATTATAGCATAACATTCCACCTCTTAGTAAATAATGGCATATATTCACAAATGTTTTCATTTTAAAATGTAATAAATAAAAATAATTCTTCTATTACATTAGTATAATACTCAAATACATTATATTAATCAAATATAACAAAATAATGAAAGAATAATCAATTTTAGCATTTAAAAAATTAAAATTTTATTTCTTTAAAATCATAAAACATTGTCTCGATTGGTCAATATTTGGCTTGTTCAATCAGTATTTGGTTCGTTGAGCCAAAATTTTGCTCATTTAGCCAAAGATCTCAACACTGAATTTTGACTCATCGAGTGAAAATTTAGTTCGTTTAGTGAATAACCACTAGAAGGCTTTATAAAAACAACTTTGCTTCTAAGCACTGTGAAGGCTTGCTTAACAACCAAACCAACCTGAACTCTCTAAATTTTTCATAAAATATTTATGTCTAGCGTGAGTTTTACTCGTCCAATGACCCAAAACCTTGGAAACTTTTTTAACAAATCTTGCTTAGGAAGTATTAGCTTGCCTAGCGAATATAATGACATGATTTCAATAGATTTTAAAGTTTTCATTTTTGTTTAGTAACTTATTGGCTTACCCAACAAGTTTATATAAATAAGAAGCTTCATAGATATATCATATTATCAAATTACTTTATTTGAGTGTTTTTACTCATTTCTCATATCAAAATCACTACATTAAGTTCAACATTAACCTCACATAAAATTAGTTGACTCAATTAATATATCTTATAGGATCAATGCTCACTTAACTATACAAAAACTTGTAAATTAGATTTAACAACAAATTTCAATCAATATCCATATTCACATATCTTAATCATTATTTAATAACAATCATCTCTATTATACACATTGTATTAGCTCTTATTCACCCAATTCAATCAGTTAATGTAATAAAAGAATTAATAAAATAATTAGTTTCCTTTACCCAAACTAAGTCCTTATCTTAATTGAATAAAGATTCATTTTGAACTTAAAAGAGTCATGTGTAAGTATTTCTCTCCCAAGTAAACATATTTCCAAAATAATTTAAGAAAAATATAAAATATGAATGTTAAACTCGCTTCTAGTCGCATCAAAGCCAACAAACTCAGTTTCCCCACTAATGTAGTAAAGGGATAACCAAGGATCAATCCAAAGACTCAACTATGATTAAGTTCAGAATGTAGAGTAAAGGTCTTGTATTTATTTACTACCTATTTACTATTAATCTAGGTGGGGACATTTAAAATGAAAACAAAGAAATTAAAAAAAATAAGAAAAACTAAACTATAATCTGTTTTAAAAGAAAAGAATGAAGAAAATAAAGAAATAAAACCTAAGCTAAAGTAATGAAGAGATTAAACCTATTTATATCCAAAACAGAACCTATATACTAAAATTGGAACAAAATTAGAAATACAAGCAAACTGAAAAGAACTTAAAACTCAAGATTGAAAAGCATCATATCAACAAGAATGTAAAGGCTAAAACATAAGTAAAGTAGATTATAAATTCTAAAATACTCAAAGTAACAACCAGAACGACAAAACTCTAACTGAACTTCAACTATCACTATCAAAAGCAAAGAACAGATGCAAATATGCAATAGATTGAAAGATAGAGTCTCAATTACTCTTCAGAAAGACATTCTAACTAAAGTAAGCCCATCACAGGGTCTTATAGTTCATGTTTCAGAACTTGAATTGACAATTCTCATTCAATTTTCCAACCAATGCACACTTTCACAAGAAACAAAAATACAACACTGAAATTAAACTTAATCTGACAATTATGAAGCTTAACATCTCTCCAGAAGACCTCTTGATAAGTCATGCTCACTATGGAGTCATATTACATCCAAAACAGATGTAGAAATGTGGATGTTTTCCTTCACAATTCTCAAATAGAGTTCAATTACGAAATTAAAATCACACATAACAAAAATAATAGAAGAAAAACAATAGAAACACAAAACCGAATGAGTCTTTATACATTGGACTCATCTTTGACTCGAGAAGACATCTTGGTAAAGAATGCTCACTATAGAGTCATTCAATTCCAAAAGGAATTGCAAAGATGCAGAGAATCAGAGTCCAATTCATTTTCTCAGAACAACACAAAAATCAAAAGCTAAGAACAAATTTAACACAAATAAGAATACGAACAAGAACACAGAACAAAACTTTATTAACATGAAAAGAGAATTACACACTACCGGAAGTCACCAAGACTCTCCCGGCCTGTCACCCTCGCGATCGTCTCAACAAAATCCAAAAGTCAAGAACTCTACTTCTACGAAAGCGGAAAATAACCCTAATCTACAGAGTGTAGAATTGTAAACTAAAAGTGTATCTCAAAAGTGTATGAAAAACCCCTTTATATAGGGTTGGAGAAGAAGAAAATGAAAAGAAAAAAAATGAAAGAGCGAAAAGAGACTTGCTTGCGACACTTTCTTTATCAGACGACTCTCGTTCGCTTTCTTTCCACACCCTCCGATCGTCTTCTCCATCTTCACCGGTCAGCCTCTCACATGTGTGCCTTGTTGCCTCGATCATTTGGGTAAGTGTCACTTGGGCACGACTTCGTCTTCTCGCTTCGCCCTTTCTCCTCTCTTCTTCTCACTTATGCAAGCTCTAGCACATGGGTTTTCTTTCTTTTTCTCAAATGCTCGAGAGTGCTTCTTTCTGCAGCAAAGAGAGATAAAAAATAATCCAAAATTAAAGAAAAGAAAAGGAAATTTAACAAAGAAATATTTTTATCAAAGATTTTCTACGAAAATAAAATAAAATTTTCTAATTATTAACAAAAACTAAAAATTACACCTAGAAACCTATTTTTAACTAAAATATTACAAAACTAAAGAATTAAGAGAAAAACATAAAACTAGCCTAATTCTAAACAATAAGAAACTAAAAGAAGATAAGAAAGACTCCCAAACACAGAAAAATGTGAAAATATAGAGTTATCAATGAATTTACTCTTATAAAAATTTTCATCAAGCATAATTGTTTTACTTTACACCAATATTTTTATGATTTTGGTCTTCAAAATGGTAACACTACAAGAATTTGGCTTATTATCGAAGGTTTATTACTGAAGGCCTATGTGTCGTCGGTAAATAAGCGCTTTCGACGGACAAAATGAGCATTACAGACGGGCATGATGAAATGTAATTATCGAAGGCCAAAAGAGCAGTACAGAGGGGTTTATGGCCTTCGGTAAGAAGGTTGACCCCTTAAATTAAGTAATTGAGGGTATTGTAGGAGGTCATCCCCAATTTCGTAAGACAAGACCCTATACCTCTATCGACTTCGCGTGGTGCTCCCAATTCCCTCCCTCTCCATTCTCGTCCCCAATTTGTGCTTCTCATTCTCTCCCTCTCGTTTTTGTTTGACGTTTCTCTTCCTCTCCCTCTCCCTAGGGTGGTCCGTTAACATCACGGTGTGTGGACGTTGCTATTAGGAGGGTGCTCCCGTGACGTGAGGGTGTTTGTCTTCGTCAAGTGAGGCAATTGGAAGACGCGTCGAGGTATGTTCTTTACTGCCTAAATTTATATATTGGGAGAATAAAGATAAAGTCGAAATAAAATGCAAAGCAATTTTCTGTAATAATATTACACCTAAATAATTTATAACAACACGTATATTCATATCATTAAAATTAATTTGAATTGCTTTAGTGAAATGGGAATAGGAATAACAAGAAAGAAAGATGTAGATTAATTGGTAGAAGAGTGGTTCTTGGTGATATAAGGAAGGAACAGATGCAGTATACTTACCCATTGTAGCATGTTTAGATGGATGAGTTGTCATAGCAGAGATGAGAAGTAACGTGCAGAGGAAGCAAAAGAAGAAAGTGGTTTTTGTATTCATGTTTGCTACTAGGTTAAGAGTTATTGTGAGATACAAAGAACGTAGTTTCTCAATATATAGCTATTTATAGTGATCAAGGAGGAGTATAGAAGAGAGCTGAAAGTAAATGATAGGTCTTGGTTCAAGACAGAGAAGAAAATGGAGTAAATGATCCTTATCAGCACTGACTGAGGCACTAAAGGGTTAAACTGGGACAAGTGTGTAAATTGAGGTTAGCAAGTCTAACACAAGATGGCAAGTGGCAAATGACTAAGGGAGTTTGCAAACTCGTTGCTTAAAATATCTAACAAAATTTCTACAAATATTAAACGAATATTTGATATTCGTGATGTATTTTTGGTTGATCAATATCTCAATGTTCTGCTTCAAGTTCTGGGGGAGTCCTGAACTTTATCTTTATCTGAAAATTGTGATATGTTGAATTTAACTTTATCTGGAAATTTCACTTGTAGTAATAATAACAGTAAAAGAATTTGTTAAATAGTTGTTATGATATATGATTTGGTATGGACTGTTAGTTAGGCTCTTTGTTTCATGAAAGAACAATGAACAATTCTGTCATAGTTTGTTTTGGTACTTTAATCCATGAATGATGAATTTGAAAACATAAACCATGTACAAGTGCCTTTGCCATTGGTTCTAATCAGTCATAATTAGGCATGAGACATTTTTACCATGTGTAGGTTTAGATAACCCTTTTGAGTTTAGTATGAAGGTTGTTTTTTGATTGATAGTATCTAGGATACCAATCTGAGGTTCCCATTTCTTTTACACCATTTGTGAATCATTCAAAACTTTAGTAGGTTTATATATGGTGAAGGAAACAAAGTCAATTTAGACTTACCTTGCCAGAAATGTATGAGGTTACTAACAAGTTATCTCTTAAACTAAAATTACCTTTAAAATCAAAGGACATGACTGAATATGACCTCCTAACAGCCTATTATGTAGGAAAATAAGCAACCTCACACCTCAAACTGAGTTTTAGTGAAACAAAGGACCAAACAACAATGCAAACAAATTTCAAATAGGTATTAACACTGAACCAAGGTGTAAAATATCAACTAGGTGAAATTAAACTCGAATTGGTGATTCAAAGCAAAGCTAGCATTGTGATAAGCTGAAAACTGGGCAGCCATATGGTTTAAGCACTCAAGCTATGCAAATGCACTTCATAGCTTATTTGATGTGCTTTCCTTGATGAAAAAGTATCCATAATTGATTTGGAAAATGACTAGCACCAGTATAGGCAAAAATACTTTAGAAATTGATGGGAAAAAACTCAAAAACATATTGTAGTACATATTCACTACTTCACTTCCAAATTGGACTAAAAATGTGATGGTTTAAGACGAAATTCTGCATATAGGCTCATATGTGACCAAATGAACAATTCTAGCAAGTTTTAAACATCATTTTGAACTTGTTCAACCTTTTAAACAACACAAAAACTGCATAAACCGAAATCACACCTTGTTATGGCCAATTATGCAGTAAAACAAAGTCTGAATTGGTTTTCTTGATGTCCCTCACTTACTTTGTTCCTCTCTGTAGCTACACAAGTATTTACACAAGTGTTTTTGGATGTCTTAAAGTCATTGCAACTGTTGTCTTCATTTCATTTCACTGAATTCTAAATTCTGGTATAGTTTTGGTGACATTTTCATGCATATTTGGCTATAGCAAGTATGATTTGTTGAATGTTGTTGTGTTTGTTCATATACAACGTTTGAGCAAGTTTATTTTGCCATTTTAAAGTTGTGTGCACTTTTCAAATGATCATTTTTATGCCTATATGCATAGTCATCTCTTAAACCATCAAAATTAGCTTTAAAATGAAAGTAAACCAGTGAATTCACATTGTAATCTGTTTTCAAACTGTTTCAGTGTTTAAAAATCTTTAAAATGGTGATACAAAGTTGGTTGATGCATCAATTGAGCTACTGAATCACTTCCAATCAATATTGGGTTTAAAACTACCAAATTAGAAGCATTTTCCTGGTGTAGTGTTCAAATCAAGTGGTGTTTGAAAATTTGTTTGCTCCAATTTTCGATTCTAAGTTGGCATGTGTAGGTTTATGTTTCCAAATGTAAAGATATGACTAAAACATTGTAAAAAATCCATAAAAAGCAAAAGAATAAACTAAAACTCAAAGTTTGAGTATTTAGTACCTAAAAAGTGTACTTATAAGGTGAGAAATTGTCATTTCACCTAATGTAGACTCATTCTAAGGTATGTAAACATCCTAACACCTAAAAAGTTTGAGTATTTAACACCTAAAAAGTTTGTTCAAAGGGTGATAAATTGCAAATATACCTAATGTAGACTAATTTTAACTAATGTGAACATCCTAACATGTCTAAAGTAGTGAAATGAACCTAGGAAACTATTCAAAAGCAAAGAATTAGGTACAACTCAAAATTTGAGTAGTTGGAACCTAAAAAAGTGTACTTAAAAGGTGATAATTTGCAACCTGACCTAATGTACACTTATTTTAAGTAATGTGAACATCCTAACATGTCTAAACTAGTGGAATGAAGTTATGAAACTTGTCAAAAACAAAGAATTACCTCAAACTCAAAGTTTGAGTATTTAGAACCTAAAAAGTGTGCTTAAAGGGTGAAAATTTGCAACTAGACCCAATGTACACTTATTTTAACTAATGTGAACATCCTAACATGTCTAAAGTAGTGAAATGAACCTAGGAAACTATTCAAAAGCAAAGAATTAGGTACAACTCAAAATTTGAATAGTTGGAACCTAAAAAAGTGTACTTACAAGGTGAGAGTTTGCAACCTGACCTAATGTACACTTATTTTAAGTAATGTGAACATCCTAACATGTCTAAACTAGTGGAACGAAGCTAGGTAACTTGTCAAAAGCAAAGAATTACCTCAAACTCAGAGTTTGAGTATTTAGAACCTAAAAAGTGTGCTTAAAGGGTGAAAATTTGTAATTAGACCCATTATTTTATGTTTCATTTATAAATACATGTTCTATTGATGATTGGATGATTAAGATGTTATATTGTTTTTATGATCAATGATTGGATGATTGAGATGCACATTATGCATATTTGTATGTGGTTGGAAAATGTTATGTAAGTCTATTTGTGTTGTGAAAAATTTATGCAGGTTTGTTTGGTTGGATAAGAAATACAATTGTGCCTGAGATTTGCCTGGAACTTACCGAAGGCTTTATCGAAGGGCGTAAGCCTTCGGTAATTACTGAGGGTCTTTGACCTTCGATAATTACCGAAGACCAAAGCCCGTCGATAAATGTTAGCGACAAAAGGTTTACCGACGGTGTCAAGGTCGTTGCTAAGCCGTCGGTAAGTAGACATTATCGACGGTTTCTGGCTGTTACCGAAGGATTATATATTCGTCGATAATGTCGTTCTTTTTTTGTAGTAAACATATTTATTAGAATTTTAAAGAAAATTAAAAAAAAAAGAATAAATAATTTTAGAGAAATTATGATCTTTATAAAATAAAACTTGAATAATTAATATTTTTATCTATAAATTTAACGTGTTAATAATTAAATATTCATGATTCACTTAAGAGACTACTACTCCTGTTAGTTACTTTTTAAGTCCTCACAGACGTGGAATAATATTTTGGAAATCTTAGATGATAACTTTTAATGCAATTTCTCATTTTAATCGATTTTTTTTTTCATTCACAAAATTTGGGTTGTGTTAGAAATTTCACCTAATCACTCGGACTATTGGTGGGTTTTTTATTTAATAAAATTTGTATAAACTTTATGTAGTAATATAAATAATTTAATTTTATTTATATTAATATGTTAAAAAGTTTCATGTTATATAATAAAATTTTAATATATAAATAAGGTAAGTTGATTTGTGAAGCTGATTTTTAAATTCAATTTTCCTACATGATAGTAGAATATATATATATATATATATATATATATATATATATATATATATATATATATATTCTGATAAGATTTTTTGAGTTTATTATGTCAATTTTTCAAATTTTAGAATTTTTATCCTCAAACTTAACTTCCAAAATATTGTTGGTTTGCCTGAGAATTATTTTACAACCAATGTTAGTCAGGATACTTTTAGTCAATATGAATAGTGACTTTGAATTGATGTCAAACACTTTTTTTTTTTTTCAATTTATGAAAACTTAGGTTATTTCAGTTTATGCAGTCAAATATTATTTTCAACCAATACCAGTTAATGTTATTTTCTAAAAATATAAGTTAGGGTTATTTATTTTAGCTATAATTTTATGACCAACATCAAGGAGGACTATTATTCATTGATATCAGCTATGGCTTTTTAGTGATGTTAATTTCATTTACTTGTTAGGATTTTTTTTTTATAAACCACTATTACTCGTTTGATATTATAGTTTAGGCTTTTTCTATCGATGTTAGTGAGTCTATTTATTGACGAATAAGTAAACTAGATTTTTTCAATTGACATTTGTGGTTATTATTTTTTCTTTTGTTGTGTAGTGATAATTATTTTTTATTAACTTGCATACATGTTAATTTTTTTTATCAATAATTTGCAAAGATTCCTTTTCCAATGTCAACACAAAAACATTTTACTAATATTATAACTGGAATTTCTTTTTTCAATGTCAACTATGAAAATTTTTCGAAAAACTAATAAAAAAAATACTAATTACCGATGTTCTCAATATAACCCTAAATTATATTAGTTTAAATAACTGTGACTGAAATCAACTAAAAATAATAACATCAATTAAAAAACTTTATAGATATAGCTTAAAAAAATCTTCACAAAGTCTAATAAAAAATAACATCAATCAAAATTTACTAAAAAATATTACTAATATTAATATTTTAAAATTATCAATAATTATTTTATATTTAAATAATTTTGTCATTTAATAATTGAAATACTTTATTTAAACAAAAAAAATTAAAATTTAATAAATTCATTTTTTATTCAAATAAATTATTTAAAATCATATAAATTCAAATTCAGTTTCAATTTATTTAAATACCTTCAAAATTATAAAATCTCCTATCTAAAGGTATGTTGATTAAGAGTCACTTGTAAAAAGACACAAGTTTTATTTATATATATATATATATATATATATATATATATATATATATATATATATTCAATCAATTATAATTAGTTTAAATGAATTTTAAATATTTAGTTTATGGTTGTGAGAGAGAGGTCTTAAAAGCTTGTTGGTTGGCAAAAGTGATATTGAGAAGGAAGTTAGCAGTGAGGTTTGTGTTCTAAATGAGGGAAAAATGTTAATGTTGATGATATTGGGGAGAGTGTTGTTATAAAAATAGCTGAGATGGTAAAATAAAGCCTTCTACTACAAATACATTCATAGCTAAAAATCATGCCATCTTCCACTCAGGGAAGGTTAACATACTACATATCAAAAACATAACTTTCACTTTCTTATTTTACAAAATCGACCAAAGATCACAAATATAGTTAAAAACAAAGTTATTCCCTATTATTAGTGTGAGAGGATTTAACTGAATAAAATAAATATATATATATATATATATTTCGATTTGTGAAGAAAATGGTATCTTTTTAAAAAATATTTAGTCCTAAAAATATAACATATATATATATATATATATATATATATATATATATATATATATATATATATATATATATATATTTCGATTTTTGAAGAAAATAATATCTTTTTAAAAAATATATAGTTAATCACAATGTTTAAAAATGCAATATATTTCATAATTAGGTATGTCAAAAAACATATTCATGTAGGCATTGTTTGAGTCTGTTTCACGTCCATGTACAATCTAAATATTTGATCTTGTCTTGAAATTACTAAACATTTTTAATTTATTAATTAATCTAAAATTTTTATGTTAAATTTTATTTTTTATTTTTATAACTTACTTTTAAAACAAATATTTTTTTATAATTTCTTTTTTCTATAACTATTTTGTAAGGACCTGAAAAATAGAGTTTTATAGAGTAGATAGGTGTGTTAAAATAATGAGACAGATTATTTTACTTTAAAATAATCTTATAATATAAAAAGAATTTTATAAACACTTCTCATTATTCTAAGAACACTTCATCTCTCTATAACACTATTCCTCAGAGTTCTCTAACTTCTCTCTACAATTTCTCTCTGGTGAGTTTTCTGTTCGACGATCAGGAGGTGCCTAGGCGATCCTGGCGTTGAGGGCTTCGTTATTGACCTATCAATTTCGTGTTCTTCAGCTGGTAAGTGGTTTCCACTGTTATCCGTTCTTCATTGGACTGTGAGCATGCAACGATTCTGTATTGCATGTGGTTAACAGTTCTTCCTTCCATTTTCTAGCTCAATTTACGTTATAAGTGTTGTTCTCTATCACCAATTAGTAAGTTGTAGGTTTCTATTGAGTTCCCTTGCAGTGCAAGGTACGATTGGTGTATCCGTGAGCTGTATTGTCTGTCTCTGAGGTAAGGGGAGCTAGAAATTTTATTTCAATTGGTTATATGATATGTGTGTAGGATAAATTCTGAATTAGTATGTTGTTTTGTGACTCTGTTTGTATCATGAGTAAATTGAATAATATGTACTAGAATGTGGAATGTATGAAACTGTAATGTGTTGTTGATGAACTGTTTTGATGAATTATAAATGTTGTAATTGTGTATGTTGGAGGTATTTAATGTGAGTCATCTGTTGTGGTAGTGATGAGTTATGAAGTGAAGTGGTTTGAGCTTGTTTAGAGTCAATTTAGAGGAAGAGAGGTGGTGAATTTGAGTATTAGAGGTCAAGTGCTGTTAGAGGCTACTGGGGTAGTTTAGACAGGTCATTTGTGACTTGTTTGAGTCATCAAACTGGTTAAAATCAGGTTCAAAGTGGTAAATTAGGATTTGGGTCTCTAAGTTGATGAAATTGAGGTTTTTGAGTAGGATTTGATGCATAAACACTTTAGATTGAGGATAGGTAGGTCTAGAATCAATTATTCAAGTCTAATTAAGCATATACAACGAATTAGGAGTGTTAGAAGTTGGGAAAGTTGAGTGGAATTGGTAAGGATTGGTTGAGTTGCATAATTCTGCAGAATTTTGTTCTGTAGATTATGTAGACTCATTGTGCGAATGGATTCGCATAGCGAGTCACCTTGGCGAGGTGCTCTCTGCCAAGGCACTCGCATAGTGATGGGGGTGTTGTGCGAGTGGATTGAGAGGGTTGCTCTCTGTTTGTCAATCCGCATAGCGAATCAAATCGCTATGCGACTGGTTAGGGTCTGGAACCATTATTCTTTTTATTCGAAAATCAAGTGGGTCTCGCTCTACGAGTGTTTAGGAAGTCTGAGTCTCTGTCTGAGGTTCTCGCATGACGAGTTGGGATGCTATGCGAGGGGTTGGGGTCTGATACATTTCATAGTTTATTCGCATAGCGAGTTTAATCGCTTTGCGAGAAGTTAAGAGGAGTTGGTCTCTGTCTAAGGATTTCGCAAGGCGAGTTAGGTCGCTGTGCGAGAAGCTTATGGCTTCGCTATGCGAAGGTGTGTGCTGGGCGAGGGGTTCAGTGCTAGTTCAATTTCCTTGAGATCTTAAGTTGTTTTAAATGAACATTGAGTGTTGTATGAAGTAAGTTGAAGTTGTATCATGTAATATCTGTGGTTATTGATGTATGTTATATTCAAAAGTGTAAAGTTCAAGTGTGGTTAATGGACGTAATTTCATGATCCTCAAGGAGAGGAGACATGGTGGTGCCCTATGTTGTGATTCAAAGTGAAATCTCTAGTTGAGATTCAAGTAAGTTTAGAATGAATGCAGGAGCTTAGTCTTGGGGGTTATCCTAAAACTCCAATGGTCTTTCATTCTCAAGTAGAGAGGATTGATCCATGTCGTGAGGAGTAGCAAGAGGTCCTAGTCTTGGGTGCTTCCAGTATGGCCCAAGGTGATTGATAACGGACTAACCTCGTGAGTATGGTACGGTGAAACCCATTGACAACGACTCTGCAAAGCAGTAGAAGCCACCACGAGTGCACAACCCGTCATAGCTCGGTCATCATTCTAAGTTCGGACAGTCAAAGTCAGTGTGGTGTTATGTGTGAAGAGTTTAAGTGATGCGAATGAATAGTATAATTGTATGAAGTTAAATGATTTGATGTATGATTAATCTTTGTTTAAACTAGTTTACCCTGTTGTGTGATTGTATTTTGTATGTTCTGATGTTCTTCTTCTGCAATGACCATCCTTTGGATGTGAGCAGCGGAAGAGGAGGTCTCTCTAGAGCAAGCATTGGATGGAGGGGATGCTGCTGAGTAGTTGGCTTAGTTAGTAGGGACCTTGTGTATAGCTTTGAGTCTCCTTTAGTTTGTATATATATATATATATATATATATATATATATATATATATATATATATATATATATATATATATATATATATAAAGTTTAAATTTATAGTTGTTTTTGGATGACTGCAAAGGTAACACTTTATACTCTAAATGGATAATTGTATTACTTTATCATGCATGTAGCTTCTCTTTAATATAGTCTATACTATATATTTTTTTGGGATGTTACATATTTGACTTTAATTCAATTTTTGTTTGATACTTTTATATGATATTTATATAATTATAATTTTTTTATTAATTTTAAGAAAAGGAATATGTATATCTTTTAAATATTGAATACTTAAAATATCTTGTTTTCTTATTGTAATTTTTATTTTTTATAAAAGAATAATTGATTGACATTTAAAATAATAAAAAAATAATATGGATATGAATATATTGTTTTCATTTGAAAATAGAGATGTGACTAAACTTTCATATCCACTAAATCTGGAGAACGAATTTATACATCAAAAATAAATATATAATAGTAAAAATGGTTCCATGTTTTCATCTCTTATCATAACATGGATGGATGTAAATAGTATATTAGGTTGATGAGTTGATTGAGTAATTTATTTTATCCCTTTTCTTTTTGCACTTTTATTCTTTCCTCACCCACAATTATAAGGACTTTACTAAAATACGTATATCTTTTATTTAAATAATAACAAAAATAAACTCTTTTAAAATATGTTGAATACCTTCCAAATTACACGTGGTATATATAGGTTATTGAATTATTTTTCTAGAAATCTATCTTGGTGTGTTACTTTTGAAAGTTTTTATCCAAACTATTATATTTTATCCATAAACTAAATTAAAAGTATTTAATATTTGTACTTTATGAAAGTCAAGAATATTTCCAATTAATGACACGTACAAAATTTTTATGTAACTAACATAATTCTACAATATAACTTGCAGATATTTTTGTTGAGGAGGATATTTTTTATGACTATGGAGAGAACAAAATACTTTATAACTTATTATAGGAATTAAATATAATTTTTCATAATAGTTTGAAAATGGAAATATATTTAATCTTTTATTGATTATTTAAATGGTAAGTTTATGAATTAGGTAATATAGAACCACTATATTTTTATTTAAACAATTTGGAACTATATTATTTTATAGGTTGAATTATTTAATTTAGAATATTTTTTATTAAATAATTTAAAATGCAATTTTCATAGTATATAATTTGTTATTTTAGATAGAAGGTTTGACTTGACTTTTAGTCATATTAAATAATAATTGTTTAGTGAAATTTAACCTTCTAGCAAAAGAGTGATCCTCTAAAGTCTATCTCAAATCATGATTATGAAATTCACACATTACTTTTAATATTCACCCCTCTCCATTAGGAATTGATTTAACTCTCAATATAAAATTATAGAAGAATAAGAACACACACAAAATTGGTATTTTTAATCGATTATTTATTTTCATAATCGATTAAACGTTATTTTAACTGATTAGGTTCTTCTCTTAATCAATTAAAATAAAGAGCAAATTGTCTGGTTTGCTTTAGACCATTTTAATCGATTATGTTATTTTCTTAATCGATTAAAATTTGTACACAGTTTTAATCGATTAGCTAATTTACTTAATCAATTAAAATAGTAAGAGAAGCTCAAATTCATATAGTTTTGGTCCTTAGCTCAGATCAACCATTGTAAACAACAAAGAACTTATTTTACATGCAATCTAACCTAATCTAACCTATTTTTTCCACCTATTCATTCAAGAAAGAACATTAATGATCATTGTTTAGAAAGAACATAGAAAGAACATCTATTTTCATCATAAAAAACACACCACTTTATTTGGTTGAAGATCTTTAAAGACTCCCCTTTCAACACTTTCCACCTCACATTCTAACAATACAAACGTAATTTTTTCAAGTTGATCATTAGCTTTATCAGATTTTATAATGACAACACAACAAAACTAAGATAAAAAAATAATTTCTCAAACCGATTCAATTATCATGTGTGGGGAAAAATTTGATTAAAAGAAAAGAAATTGCATGAAACTAAAATTTACTTGTGAATCCATCAAACCTAAAAGATAATCTTCCATCCTAAACTATAATCACCTATAACATAACATTATGATTGAATACCTTACTTCTTAAATAATAATAATAATAATAATAATAATAATAATAATTATTGAAGATCAAGAAATTATTAAAACAAAAAAAGTAAAACAAATTTTTAAAAATAAAAAAAAATAAAATCAATATTGGGTTATGAAATTCGGGAGAAGTGTTCACTGGATTTCAAAATCCAAGAAAAATGAATATCGAAATCTTGAAGAAATGTTAATCGAATCTCGAAATTCATGAGAAACCTTCACAAAATTTCAAATTTTGGTAAGTTTTCAAACCATCTTTTGAAATTCGGTGAATTCCTAAATCGAATATTAAAATAAAATGAGTTTCCTAAATCAGATTTCGAAATCTGGTACATGTAAAATATAATAAAAATAAGTATAAAATTTCAAACAAAATAAATATAAAATTTGAAATGAAACTTAAAAATAGATTTAATCATTTTCAAGGTCTCATGCTCTTAAATAGGTCCTATTCATTGTCTAAATTAGGTCTTTATTTGTGTAAAATTGATTCAATTGCACCCATTTGAGTAAACATCTTTAAGATTGCATTGAGGTGACATGCCGACTTTACAGAATTAGATCCCATTAAATTTAGTTGATGAGGTTACGTGGAATTTAATTATTTTAAGTTTTAAAAACTAAAATTTAAACGATGTTGGTCCCTCCCGTTTAGGTCCACGCCATTCTCCAGAAGCTTCTAGATGGTTCTCACTTCGCCTTCCTTTGTAGTCGTGCACAGCTTGTCGCCCAGACTAAGGGCGTCGAAGAGGCGCTCGTGGTCGTTCTCCACCACGACGTCATAGGCGGTTTTGCCTTGCGCATTTTGAACGTCCTTGTTGGCATTGCCCTTTTGCAATAGGAGCTTCACCATGTTCTCGTCTCCTGCTGCTACTGTCGTGTGCAAGACATAAGCTCTACAACAAGAATGCTCAGATTCACCATACCTCTGTTTGAGGAGACAATGGAAATACCAAAGACAATAATTTTGATAATATTGAACCCATTCGTCTTACACCACAACAATTTCAAGTTCTGGTTGATCTATTGAAAATCCACAATCTAAATGACTCCTCTACTTCGGCTCAAGTTCACCACATTGGATTTGTTTCAACAAACCATTCCTCTCTAGGTAATATCAGTCATATTATTACCTTTAAGTCTTTTAAAAATAAATGAATTCTTAACTCTGGAGCTACTGATCATATAAGTATTTCTTTGCAAAGTGTTTATTCCTATAAAAGAATTAAACCTATTAAAATTTCCCTACCCAATGGTAATATTGTTTATTTTGAGTATTTTGGAATTGTTAATCTTAACCATAAGATCCAACTCTTTGATGTTCTTTATATTCCACAATTCTCTTTTGACCTTATCTCAATATCAAAATTGATCTATTCTAATAACTGTGAACTGACGTTTTCTTTACATGGTTGTACTATACACAACACTCAAACCAAAGAGAAAATTTCTATAATAAACTAACTAATTCTTCAAATGTGCCTAGTGTTAGTTTTGTCAACAATATTGTAAATAATGTCGGTCTATGGCATCTAAGATTAAGACATCCTTATAATATCATGGGTGAGCTAAAGCTTAGAGATGTGGGCGGTTTGCAGTTGGTTTGTAGTGGAGATAGGGAAAGAGAGGTGAGAGCGGCCATGGGTCAGCTAAAGCTTGGAGATGGAGAAGGAGGGAAGTATGGTGCACATGGAGTATTTAGTGCATGAAGAAGCTTGAAGATGGAGATGGAGGTAGTATGCGGACACATGGAAGAAAAGGAGGTACTGGAAGATTAATTTAAGGTTTTTATTATAATTTAAATAAAGGGTAGAATGAAGATATTAAGTTTTATGGGGGGTGTAGGAATAAAAAAGGAAGTGCAAGAGGAAATGGCCTAATAAGAGATGTGGATGTAACAAAAAGAAATCATTTTAACATTGGGCTTTGACAAAATTTGTTTGGGTGTTGCTCCCTCCACCACCCTATTCCTGTTTTACCCCTCTCTTTATTTTCTCATTCCTATTTTACCCTTAATAAATTTTTAGGGTTAATATTTGTTAACCTCTACTCACTCCAATCATCTACATGTATGCAGCGGCAACTCTTCTTCCTCTCATTCTTTAATTGTGATAGAAGTGTGGTCTTAGAGTGTGGTGGACTTTCATTAGCTGGTGTGCTTAGTGAGAGATTGCAAGTGGTGGTGGAAGCAATTGATTAGTCGTGCCAAGATCAGTGTGTGGTGGTACTTGAAGGATTCGTCGTGAAGGTGCGTAATAAACCCTAAAAAAATAAATGTATAATCTTTAAACAGATGTGAGCATCTCTCAGCGGATGTCAACATCCGTTTAGGGGAAAACGGATGTCGATATCCGTTTTGCCTTAAACGGATGTTGACATTCGTTGACAGATGCTCACATCCGTTTAAAGTTACATGTTTATTTTCCAGTTTGTTTTTATTAATTTATTTTTTATATTAATTTTGGAGATATTTTAATAATGTAATTTATATGTTTTGATGTATTATTTTTTAGTATATTTTTGATGTATTTTAACAATGTATTCTTGAAGATCTTTATTATTATTAGTTTATATTTATATTTTTTTGTATTTTGCAGTTATATATAATTAGTTTTTTGTTTTAATGGTTTTGTATAATATAAATTTTTATATATGGTTTATGTATTTTTTAATAATTTTATAATTATATAAAAATTATTTATTAGTTTAATTATATGAAATATATAATTTTATTATATTAATATCTTTGTAGTTAAAACAAACGGATGTGATGAAGTTGGAGGCTAGGAATCTGAAAAATGAGAGTTAAGAGGTGGGACTGAGTGAAAAGTAAAAATGGATAGAAAGATAAGATTTGAGTTTAAAATAAATAAATAGAGTTAAAAGGTAATTAAAATTTTTTTGGAGAAGATTAGGGAGGTGGAAGGAGAAACGGTGGTGGTGGAGGGAGCAACACCCAATTTGTTTTAATATATACTTTAACAAATTTTATTTTGAATAATTTTCTTTATACATTTTCACTTTAGTCTTTTATGTCATAAATGATGTTAACCTTAAACTAACCGAATTGGTTGACATTTAAATAAAGACTAAAGTAAACAAAAAATAAATAAATAATAGATAAGCTATTATAATGAATTTTACTAATAAGATAAAGCACGAAAAAGTATTTTAGAAAAAAAAAAGCCACCGTCTTTCCTCAGTATTTATACAATATAATTTTACAAAGTCATTCCTTTCATTGGAGTTCCTCATATTATGGTTTTTCTTAGGAGAATTATAATATTAGAGTTGGAGTTTGATAGTTGGAAGTGTCAACTCTGCTGATAAAGAGAAAACTAGAGGGATTATACAAGCCGATACAGTGTGTATTTTTGGGGGCTATACAGAACATGCCTCAAGAATGTAGAGTAATATTATTAGTATTACATAAGTATGTACCTGTGTGTATTCTACTTTCCTTGAATGAAACAAATTTTTAAATTGGTTTCTTAGATACAGAATCATGAACACCTAGAGCTCAATGGTGTAAAATCTACAACTGATTGATCTTGATAACTTCTTTGCAGAAGTCAATGTCAATGTTTTCTTAATCAACAACATTTACAAAATGACTATGTTCTTCTATGCAAATACCTTAGTGAAATTGTTAGAGTTAGACATGGTAAACCATACCAACTTCTAGCAGAGAAGTATGTGCTACGTTCAAGTAAACATCAGGGTCTCTGCAATTTTTGCTTAGAAAAGCATAAACAACATCTATGGCAAATTTCTTTAGAATAGAGGATGATTTCTTTGCCTCTGCATAGGAATGACCAAGTATATAGGTAACACCAGACTCCTTGGCTCTTAAAATCTGCATAGATTCATCTTTATAAGGAGACTCTTGAAGATGATCATTTTCATTCTTCTTCACTCGTAAAACACATGAAAATGGGAAACTTTTCTCTATGTAACAGGAATTATTCAAAGTGTATGGTGAAACGGCAAGGTGTTCCATACTTAAGTTTCCACCATCCATACACAATTCTTCCGGGGTTGGTGCAGGATCACTTTCCTCTATATCTACAAATTGGATTATTGCACTTACCAATTTATTCTCAAAATTGTAGTTCTCTTGTTGCAGATCCTTGTAACCATACCTGACAATGCAACAAAACATTCGGTACTCCTTTGGGCCAATCCTGCTTATCACCAACCGTTCATTGTCATTGACACAAGGAACTTGAACTGATTTGACACAAACAAAAACTAACACCTGATGGAATGCTGGCAAGTTTGTGACGAAGTGACCAAAAATAGCAGGGACACCTGAAGCCAGATTACTGAAAATGATTCCTATTCCTGGGACACGGACCATTCCTAAGCATGGTCCCAAGGACAGTATCTTGCTCATTGAAACCTTGTTCTCCACATCAAATTCATGTTTCTTCATTGTTCCATAGTTCCAAGTGAACATTATACTCATAAAAGCAAAAGATAGCACAAGGGGGATCCATCCTCCTTCAGGGATTTTGCAGTAAGAAGCTGATATGTAAAGCAGTTCAATTGATCCAAACAGTACCAAAAACATAATGGCTTTTATTATTCCCTGCTTCCAAACAATGACCATTACTAGTGTCATCAAGCATGTTGTCACAAACATTACAGTGGTTATAGCCAGTCCTGCAGACCAAGCAAAATGGTTAAAACTTACATTACATATACTTCAAATACCATAAGAAAACATAGTGGAAAAGAAGTTTACCATACGCATGACCCATCATGTCTATATCCCTAAGGCCAATTGTGACAGCTAAACAAAGACACATCAGTATCCAATTGACTTCTGGGACATAAATCTGTCCATATATTCTGCTTGAAGTATGAACAATCTTAACCGGAGGAAAACAATTCAATGCGCAACACTGGCTTACAATGGAAAAGGTGGCAGAAATCACTGCTTGACTACCAACAATGGCTGCGAAAGTGGCAACTACGAAAACTGGCCAAAATACAGTTTCTGCAGAAAAATAGTAGCCCAATTACATTAGAGGCTATATAAATAACATTGACAGCTTGTTGTTTCTTGAAATGATTTCTTGCCTGGTATGGCTTTGTAGAAGCTGCCCTGAATAGCATGATGATGCTTAGAGAGAAATGCAGCCTCTCCCATGTATGCAAAAATCAGGCTGGGATACACTAGACATGTGAAAGCTACCTGAGATTTAAGGGCATCTGTTGAAGCATATATCATTTTGAACTTAGTTAATTCATTTATCTATGCTCCCAAATCTCTATTTACCTTTATTGAGAGTGCAGAAAAATGACCCAAAGCAGCATACATTGCCTCCACTCCTGAGACAGTATCACAGGAAGATTAATCCCACTACACTCTAGCTGTTAATAAAATTAACTATATTATAGATACTTATGAAAAAAACATATAAAATACTATATCATATACGTACCTGTGATTGAAAGGACAACTCCACCTAATGACATCCAACCTTCAAGACCAGTGGTTTTGAGGAACTTCAACATGTAGAATGGAGAAAGTGCACGGTATATTTGCCGGTTCCAGTGGAATATGTTGTAGATACCAATACCACTTATACACAAAAGCCATGCAGCTACTACTGGGGCAAACATGAAAGCAACTCTATGTGTTCCATGATGTTGAATGGAGAAAAGGACCACCAAAATGACACATGAGATTATGACAACATAATCTGCATAAATAATGTCGAGTTTTAAAAAGTGTGGATAGAAATAATGGTTGTGAAAGATGCTTGGCTTACTGTCATGGAGTTCTTTGATCTTAACTTGAACTCCCGAAACTGCTGAAAAAACTGAAAGGAGACACAAGGGATGTTCATAGATCCAAAGGAGAAACAAATAATCAAAATGTTTGCACAAACATAAACTCCTGAACCAACAACTCATAATCTCACTATAAGTAACTAAATCTAAAAGAAAAAAATAAAGATCCAAGATATGACATAAAACTTTCGAGATGCAACGTAAATGTAATTTTCTTTTACTAAGAAACATTAGAATTGTAAGTTCCTAAGTGATAACGTACTGTAAGGTTTCTTTTCTCAAAGTCTAAAAACTTCTAACTCAAAGGCCCTTAGCATATCATATTCTCCCACTTATTCAAAAAAATCTGCTTAGGTTTAAAACCTCCATAATAAAATATTTGTGCAATAGTAAAACCACCCGTAAAGAATTTGACAGTACAATCCTATCTCCTCATTATTATATAATGATCAAAATCCCCATTTGACCACCAAAAATATTGCACTCCACTAGGATCATTTTCTAGATTAATGCCATTTGAAATATATAATGTTCTGGTGCAAGAGAGCCCTATGCAACACATTTGTCATAGAACAAATCTACCTTGAAAGAAGAATAACACATGCCCTTTCTATGAAACTTATTAATTAGAAAGCAAAAAATGTCAGTAATTTGTACTCCCTTTCCTGTACAATATGAACTTAGACTTTATTACATTATACATAATGAAATGCACAACTATTGTGGAGTAATGTTTGAGATGCATATCCATAATAAGGGATAATTTGGATAAATTCTCAGTAGTTGTGTGTGAATAAGATGATGATAAAAAAAATTAGGAACACAAAATGAATCAAACTTTTCTCATAAAGTAAGATGAACTTATGCAATTTTAACTTTTCAAACGCTTTCTATGCAATTTCATGTAGCATTTTCTGTAAACAAGACAATGTTTACTCTGAAACATGTGATGATAAAATTAACAGGAATAATAATTTTAGAAATGAGCAATGACCTAAAGCTAGCATTTATAAGGGATGCAGTCATGTAACTATAACAAAGTCAATGATGGATGACATACTTCATGTGTTCTTATAGAAGCTCATGGGCTGCTCTTGATCAACTACCTGATATTGCAGGTGTAATCACACCATCACCAATTGTCATACACGTTCCTAGCAGAACGAAGATCAACAGTCCTTTTTGGAACCTTGGGTGCTTTTCAATGAACAACTTCAAATGAGAAGAAAGCCACGTGTCTTCAGAATCTTGGGTGGTATAAGCAGTTAATTTCTCATCCGTGGCTTGCTGATTAGGTAAAATGCTTAGTCTTGCATGCCGGCAGAGAAGTGAGTATAATGCAAAAGTTCCTCCTGCACAAGTGAACCACTGATTCTAAAAACATTTAACTAATTATCCTCAGAAACGTGAGAAATTCTTTGATGCTCATGGAGCAAGAGGTTTTCTTGCTCCCTACAATTGAGAGGAAATAATAACTCATTCAGCTACCTGTTCAACATACAATGTTAAGGTAGGAAATGACAGTAAATTTCTGCATTCTGTTGTAAAGCAAATAGTGGTAGTAAGTCACAGGTTAATTAATCCTGAAATATTACTCTGCTAATTTATAAATTGTGCTAATCGTGATCATGATTCAAGACTTTACCTTCCCCATTGTCATCAGCAGACATCACAATGAAAACATATTTGAAGAGAGCAGTGATGGTAAATGTCCAGATGATAAACGAAAGCACACCAAAAATCTCCTCATCATTTTCTTTGAGTTTCAATTTCCCTGAAAATGTGGTCTTGTAAACATAAAGAGGAGAAGTACTGAGGTCACCATAAACTATGCCAAGACTTTGGTAAGCCAGAGTGAGCACGGTTGCACAGGACGTTCTCTTTAAATTCTGATACATGAAGCCAAGCATAAGAAATTAGTGATACACACTACACACTTTTAACGCTAGCCAATATCATAAAGTAAACAAAATTCTATTCAAGCATTCTATAAACTTCTGAGTATCATGAGCATATGTCAGAGCAACATCCAGTTTATTATCTTTTGAATTTCAAAAGAGAAATGCTAGAATTGAGATTCCTCCCTAATTAAACCTGCTATGACCAACATTCTCCATAACTCAAAACACCAACGTTAATCAAATGTGAAGAATCGAAGAAATGAAAAAACATAAGCAGCTCATCACATCAACCTCTGTAAGCTCAACCATAAAGTACAAATAGCAGGATGAGGATTCAATATAATGTTTAAAATGGCTAACAGCAATGCAAAAAAAACCAGTAAATAATTAAAAGGAGGCATCAAGAAAAGGGCACTTTGGTTTTGAAATCCCAAGCAGAACATGGCAATGTCCCTCTTATATATCTTATGGGAACACTACGAATACAAGTAACATCTTATTAGCTTTCAACACAACAGACAAAAGTAACAAAACCCCATTTAGCTCAAAAAACAGTTTAAACTACATAGGAAAGAAAAATGAAAGCATTCACTGAATAATGACCATGTACAAATGGATCAGTTATTAAAGAAGTTTAATAGAGACCATGAAAGTATTAAAGGGTGACAGTTCCTTCAGTACATAGACTGAACAAGAATTAAGAAAAGAGCACCTGCTGAGACATTCCATGTTCCACAAATTCTTCAGATGGATTCATGGCTGAAAGAGAAGGAAAAGTGAGGATGACTCAGAAGAAAAGATGAGGTCAGTTATGATGAGACATGGAATAATATATAGAAATAAAAGATGGAGAATGCAGGAAATGAACAGTAGAAGAACTGAAGTAGTAGAAAGGCAAGTGGTGTGTGTCCAAAGAAGTTGCAAAATGCATTCAATGCTCTTTTACTCTCTCTTGTTGGACTTATTAACCAACCTAACACCTTCCCCACACCCCTCAAAATGAATGGTAAACAACTTATTTTCGGTTCAAATACAAATATGAATGGTAATTTTCACATTAAGTGAACATTAGTTTAAGTGATTGTGTAAAAGTGATTGAAGTAGATGTATGTGAATTCAGTTAAAGTTGAAGTAACTTATGGTCTTATATATTTACATAGAAAATGACCATTCTTACAGAAGTAACTATCTAGAGATTAATTTCTAATCCTAACCAACAAATATAACTCTTCTCTTCATCTTCAAACCATGAACAGAAATTCAATAGTTAGCTCTATTGTTGGGTGCTTATAGGTATTTTTTGGTACAAGATACTTGTAGGTCTTTTAATTTGGTACATGTCTTTTTCCTTGTTTCAAGTAACTGCCATTTTCATTTCATAATTGTAATCTATGATTTTCATATAAGTGGCATAGTTCCAGCCTATGTAATGTCAGTAAAATAGACTTGGGGAACGATTCTTAAAAGACATGTATAACAGACAACGATCTAACATTTTCTTTGCACATCACGGGTATTCCTTACAGTAAATAATCTTTTCTGAGAGGAAATATTCACTATATGGATTTTTTTTCTTACACAGAAACTAAAACAGAAAACTCAAGAACATAACATTTGAAGAAACCGTCCATTGGTAAGAAATTGTCAAAGGTAATTTATTATCACCAGGTTTTGTCAATTGTTTGTGCTAGCAAGATTACTTAGTCAATGTTTGGTAGTGGAGTTTTAAAGAAAAAGAGGGACCATTTTTTCAGAAATGCATTTTTACTCTTTTTCTTTTCCTCCAAAACCCAACTTTGGAACATTGAAGAGAAATTAAACTGAAGTGTTTTCTTTATGAAACTTGTGGGAATGATGAAAATATAATTATGATATGTTAGGGTAGGGATGGGAAGGGTAAATGAACCGACTTCAATTTTCCAAGTGGGGCATCTTGATAATAAACTAGGAACATGGAAGTAGATGTCTGGTCTTCATTGACCTTGTGATCACATCCAATAATAGAACTGAGAAAAAATTTCCACCAAAAACACAGCTTTTGAGGCTGCAAATTTCCACAATTGAAGTTCACTTAGAGAAAACCCTATCATTTCTAGTTAAGAACAACTTTTGGCCAACCTGAATTAGGCACCTAGGTTGTGATGTTTACAACCTACCAAAATACAGAACCACATAAGATCCTAAGAACACTTCTAAAACTTTCTTTATCTTCCAATTGTATATACTTCTCCTTTTGTGCTTCATCATCTCATTTATGCAGGTTACTTCTCTATTCACACTTCAAAACATGTATATATTTATAGGTATTGTGAATCACAATATATAATTAAGGAATTAATGAAACTAATATATTAGCAATATGTAGAAGAAAATCATAAAGGAATCTTTAAAACTCTTGTTATGCGGAATACTAACTCAATTATATTATAAAATCATCGCTTATAATTTAATGATTTCGTAAATGAAATTGTTTTATTTTTAATTTAACAGGATCTTTTGTATACTTTCTTTATTTTAAAATATTTACGTCTCAAACATTAATTAATAATATAAAAAGAATGTAATGATAAATTTAACAAACAACCAATTTTACTATAATAAACTTGAAATGAGTCTAATGTCATTTTAAAAAATTAGATTTTAAGTTTAATTTAACTTTTAAATTTTACAAATTCGATTTGTAAGTACTTGTATACTATATAATCATCTTATATTTGATCGGGATCTCCAACGAAAACATTTAAAGATTTTTTGAAACACAGTTATAAAAAAATAACCACCATACATGTATTGGAAAAAAATGTGTGGACCTTATAATTTTCAAGAAGTATAGAATCACCCCATGTACATACATTTCTCTGACTGCACATGCAATTGAATGTTAGGTGATCCAAAATTCATTTCCATAGTTTGTAATATTTGATAATAATAACAATAATAATTTGGCTGTTTTTTTTCTTTGTTGTGGAGAGAGGTATTAATGGATGAAACATAACCTCTATCAATTATGGGCCAAAAAAATTATTATATGCTATAATTTGTAGTCTCTCCCTTTCTTTTGTTGTTGTGAGCATCTAAATGTGTGCTAGAGGAAATGAAAAGAGAATTGAAATTTCATGTATCCATTGATTTTATCATTCACCAACAATAGGGTAAGTGACCTTTCACAAGTGATTGATTGTAACAAGTCAACATATTTTGGAATCTTGGGGCAAGAACAACTTATTTATTGGCTACATAATTGAAGACAACGAAACTTTTACTATTATTTTACTATATCAACTAATTATTGGATTTCAGCATCACATAACCAAATATTGTAATAAAAATGATTTCATCATTCACTGTCCTTTTGGAAATAAGTAAAGAACTCATAAGTAAAATATTTTATTAAAAAAAACTTAAAAAATACATGTTTTCATTCCTAAAATATATGTTTAAATTTTTTCCTTTTTTCAATTTTAATCACTTTTTTTTTTCTTTTAACTCTAAACAAAATTACTTTGTATTTGATCTTTATTGTTACTAGCTATGTCAACTTGGGCACGTATCTTCCAACGAAAAATATTTATTAAAAATTAAAGAATCAAAAGAAAAAAATTAAAAATATTTCATATAAGAAAATGAATTTTTTGACAAAAGAAAATTAGAGAACAGGTAAAAAGTAAAATAACAAACATATACTAGAAAAAAGATACAAATTCGAATAAATTTCAGGAATAAAAAGGAACTATAAAGTCGATGCTGTTGTAATAAATCATGTTACCTTTAATAATTTAATTTATAAATACTTTTGTTCTAATTAAAAAATTATCAATATCAAAAGTGTTTAAGTAATATTAATGTTAACGTATCTATACTTGTACTATTATAGAAAGAGGATTTCATCTTTTTAATGTCCACATTTCCACTTTTAGTTCTATCCTTTAATAACCATCCTTTTAAATTAAAATAATCATTCATAATAAAAAATTATTTTTCAAACTACTTTTTGAAATTCTAATAGTTAATTATAAAAAAAAAATTAACTGTACAATAGAAAATTCATACAAATCATTTATTTTATAGTTATTTTTAATAAAATATTTTAGAGCTTAATAAATTTTTGCTACTAGTTAATTAATAAAACAAATTATTTATAAGCATATATAGTATAATAAGTAAACACTGTTTTACTCCAGACAAACTTATTTTCTCCAACACTATGATATTTTAACACCCAATAAATTTTTTAAGTCAATTTTTTTATTTAATTTTTTCTTGTTATTTACAAATATAAAAATTCACCTCTAATAACCATATTACTTCTAAAAAGAAGTTCCCAAGTGGTTAGTAGATATGTCAAAATATAATTTCAGTTCCTCCAAACTTAAAGTAATACCAATCTTTTTAATAATTGATTGTTCTCAACAATAAAAAAATAGGCTTTCCAATAATTCCGAAGCTAATAATTGAGAACTTTTACTTTTACATTGAAATGATGATGATAAATAAAAGTGTAACTGCAGATGAATTACATATAATTGCTGATACATTGCATGTAGGAAAAGATGGAAGAGGAAATTGAGAATGGAAGTTCTGGAAGTGTTTGGTGTGCTTTCTATATCAAATATTAATGCGTGGTCCCCACTTTCATCACTCACCTTCAAATCTCACAATAACCCTATCAAAGATGGCGCACGAATGAAGTTGACGAACCCTTCAACCTTATCCAATGCTTTCTTTCATCCAACCAATCTTACTTTATTCTCTCACTAACTATAAACATAACACCATATAAATAAACCACTATATATATCCTAGGTTAAATAATCTTCTGTTTACTCTTTCTTCAAACTCCATCATATGTTGTTGGAAATAACATAATAACATTGAGGATCACGTAATGCTATACATGGAACTAGGAGGTTGCTACTTTAAAATGATTTATATACTTTTTTAGGAAGTTTGTGTGGTTTTAGTTTTGATTTTGTTTTCCCTCAAACCAAATTAGATTATTTGTACTAAGTATAATACGACTATCGATGAAAAAAATTATGAAATATTGACATTTTCTTCGAAGTAATCATTTCAAGATATGAACTTATTTAACTATATAAGTTGAAATATTAATGGATGTCCTTTTAAATTAAATTTTAACCATTATTTTTTTTTATTTGGCAAGATGTAATTAGAAAAGTTTGAAATTGGCTTTGATCTCTCGTTGATGTAGTTGTCCTTGATGGTGCTATGTTTGGAGTTAGAAGAATTTCATTTTGGGATGTTATTTCTAATAATACAATGGCGTGAGAGTTACTCTAGGGGTTTTTTTTGGCATATGACAATATCATTAGTTTAAGGGTTAATTATCATTGACTGTAATTTTATTCATATTATCCAGATTTAATAGTATTTTTTTTTCTCTGTTTGTAATAGCATATTTATTTTAGACTTAATATAGTCATGTATTATTAGTATTTGAGTTAAATTAGTGCTTCATTCTTCTCAATTCACTTTTAGATTAAATAATAAAAATATAAAATATAGGTTATTGTATTAATAGACGTCATCTTTACATCTCTAAGGCTTTGTTCACATGAGATGATTTGTGGGAGATGATTTGAGGGAGAGTGATTGAATGGATTTGAGGGTAATTTTTTTGTTGTTTGTTTGAGTGAATTTGGAGGTAATTGAGAATGGATTTGGAAGTAAAATAAAGTTTGTGAGAATTAGTGTAGGATTTGATTGATGTAACAGATTTAAAAAATTTGTTTAATTGATGTAAATTAAAGATTACCAAAATGCCCCTAGTTATAAAAGTAGTATAAAATGATAATTGTTGATGTTATATTTAATTGTAAAAATATTTATAAAGAGAAAAAAAATTAAAATTATTATTAAAAATCATTTATAAAATGTAAAAAATTATAATTTAGTAAATTGAATTAATCTTTTTGAAAATAAATTTTTTTAATATAATTTCTTCTAACTTTTACGATGTTCAACCTCTAAAATAATTAGTCAAAAAATGTTTATTATATTGAAAATTGAAAAGATTAGAAATGAAATTCCATGTGCAAACATTAAAACAAACATGTTACATGTATCTTTTGATAAAACCTAATAGAATGAACAAAAGGATTTTTTTTCAACTCGTATTGGCTTAGGTTGTAAATTCTTAATTTGTATAACTTTTATATGGAAAAATAGAACAGAGAAATCCATTTTCCTCCCGTTGCAACTCTCAAAATCGAAACCAAAAGCCACGTGGGCTTCACGTTGCATATCTCCCTCGACATCGTCGATATCTTCTGTCACCGGTTACCGTGAAGCGAGATCAAGTCCCCGCTAGTGCAAAGAAACACTGCCTCATCACACCACTGTCCCCTAACGTCCTCTTTCACTTCGTCCCAAGGCCAGCATCGAATGCCTCTGCCCTCCATTAACACACATCCAAGTTCTGCACTGTTACAGTAGTTGTGCCTTGCTCATGCGCACCTGCTCATACCCACATCGAGTAGAAGAAGCGATTCTTGCCCAAGAGGTCGACCACGAGGTTCCAGGAATAACGAGTGTGGTTGTCGTGGAACCGAGTGCAGCGTTGTTGGGAACCGAATACGAGTGGTTCTGCATAATGGGGAATTGAATAAAACTTAATTGTAACCGAATACAAGCTCTATGTAAACCTTGGCATGCATGGAACCGAATACCGCTGGAATGGAATCGAATACACCTCCCTCCAATTTCATTTCAAGCACTGTTTTTCATCTTTTTCAGCTTCAAACATGCGTATTCATCTTCAACCACTTTGTTCTTCATGCCATCAACTTCATCTACCATACACAAGGCTGTTTTTGTCCTCATCTACAACCCTGCAACTCAAGCACAACAACAAAATTGCCAAAGAACGATACGGTCTCAAACTCAGCTAAGGAAGGTTAGAAATTATATAATAGGTTGAGGACAAATAAGACTTTTTACTATAAATCCCACTGGATCTCTCTACTTTTGAGGGTGATCAAAAAGCTCTCTATCCTGCAAATCCGTCTTCGTCCTTCCTTTCTTTTCTTCTCAAACGAACATATAAAAATCTCATTTCATCGCTCTCAAACACCTCCGAACAGTAATTTTCGCTCAAACGAACATAACATAAATTATGATAACCTTAAAGAATCATAAATTGAGTTAATAATAAATAAAATTAAATAATTACTATGAGGAAAAAAATACTATTAAACCTACTATGAATAAAATATTTAAGTTATTTTGAAAATGTTTAATATTTTTAAAATTTAAAAATTCAACTTAGAAACAGGTGAAGGTCAATTATTAGTTAAATAACATAACAACTTCTTATATTTTTATGAAAAAATAAATTTTAGTCGCTTACCATAAGCATAAAAATGTAGAAAAACATGAAAGTATTACCTTCTGAACACCACTAATGTTCGATCATTTTTCTTTCTAGATATCAACGTCACATTTAAAGTTCATTAAGAAAGCTTATTAAGGTGCCTTTCAAATTTTCTAAAATCAAAATGTCTAAAATAATGAATAATAATACACCTTCCGTTAATTATTATCTTTTAAATCTTGTAAACTTAACTCATTTTATTTGTCATTCATCCATGGCCTCCCATCAATCCAATCAAATCAAATAGGGTGATTACATACTTTATCTATCACCTCCCATTAATGATTCGGAGTGGTGGATAAACAAAACAATATACCCAATAGCAACAAAAAGCAACTAAGCACGTAACTTGTATAAAAGGGACAACTCACAATTTTCTATCATTGTGTGATTTGATTTAAAAAATTAACAAAGTGTTATTTTCAATGTGTAATGTGTAAAATTTTATAAATTTTTTTCACTTGAATAAATTTGAAGAAGAGTAACTGAATAAATTTTAAAGGATTTAAATATAATTTTTTTGTGATTTATTTAAGTGAATTTGGAGTTAATTGAGAGTGAATTTGGAAGTAAATATTTTTAATCTATGACATCAATCAAATCTTACAATAATTTTCACAAACTTCACTTCTAAATTCACTCTCACTTACCTCCAAATCCACTAAAATAAACAACAACAAAATTTATCTTCAATTACTCTTCTCCAAATCCATTCAAATGAACAAAGCCTTAGGTTGTGTTTACTTGAGTGAATTTGGAGGAGAGTGATTGAGGGGATTTGAGAGGATTTCAAGGTAAATTTTTGTTGTTGTTTATTTGAGTGGATTTGAAGATAAATGAGAATGTATTTGGAACTAAAAGTAAAGTTTGTGAGAATTAGTATAGAATTTAATTGATGTAATAGATTAAAAAAATTTACTTTCAAATCGACTCTCACTTACCTCCAAATCCACTTACCTCCAAATCCACTCAAATAAACAACAAAAGAATTTACTTTCAAATTCTCTCGAATCCCCTCAGTCACTCTCTCCAAATTTGATCTAGAAAGAAGAAAGAAACGGCTAATTATTAAGAGCACTGAAAATACAATCTACACATGCATTATTTTACTCATTAGTATACGCTCATATGAGAACAAATTTATTATATTAAATAAATAGATTAAACAATTTAAAGAATATTTACTTATATTTTAAATTATTATTGGAACATGTACGTGGGTTAGAGTTTTAATAATGGAAGGTGTGTGATATAGCTGAAAGGTTTAGGTGTATTTATTTGAGAATAATAATTGTAATTAGAATTACCATATTTATTTCTAAAGGGAAAAAAAAAGCATTATATTGTAACTTTTTAGTGTTATTATTTATATATATATATATATATATATATATATATATATATATATATATATTATGAGAACAAATAATCAGGAATGTCAAATGAGATATGAATTTAATTGGCATATAAGTAAATGATATTATTCAATAAAAAACTTTGAAAAAAATAAATTTATGAAACTTTCTATTTTTATTCAATGACTTAAACTTATATTTTCATTTTTAACACTAAAAATATATGAAATTGTTTAGATTTTGTATGTTGCAATAATTGAATTATTTTTTAATAAATGATTTAAATATTTTTATGAGTTTAGCTTTTTCAAAATTTTATAAAATTATCATTGTTTTTCTTTTGTAAATAAAGTAAGAATAATTTTTTTCTTGTAAAAATAAAACTAATTTTATTTTAAAAATATAGTTTTTATTTGTAAAGTCACATGTTGTACTAAAAGGAAATGTTAATAATTTGTTTAGGAGTGTCAAAATGGATTAACCTACCAGTTTTGGACTGTCCTCTCTAGGCCTGACGAACAAAAGCGAACTAATAGTGGTAACTTTTTTTAAAATTATTCTTCTTATTTTCATAAACCTTACAAGTATATTATGCTTACTCTCAAAGTCTTGGTCAGACTACTCTGTGCCTGTTTCCTTAAGCCTAGTATACTATGTTTTACTTTCTAAAGTCTTATGGTCAAACCGTTCTCTATTTGCTTTCATAAGTCTCTTGAGTCACTCTGCTTAACTCAAGGTCTTATGGTGGGAACCAAATACACTACTCCTGATAGTAAAAACTTAAACATCATTTTATAGTTAACAATTCCTCATATTCATATAGAGTTGCACAAAATCAACGAATCATATCATCTTATTCACCTAACTCAATCATATTCATTCATTAATCATAAATTGATAATAACCTATTTTCGTCACGCAAACATATCAATACCCAAAATTTATAATAAATATATCATACATAAACCTATTGAAAAAATAAATATCATGCTCTTCTTATAATCTTAACCTATTCATAACATGTACAACCTCAACATAATTTTACAAATGGAAGGATATGGATCAATAGTCTAAGTTACTATGACGTTACATAGAAGTTTGTTTCTAGTACATCCCTCACATGAAAGATCTGAACAGGTAAATTAAATCACAATATATATAGAATCTATGGTAAAATTTTCAGTTTGATCTAACAGTAAATAAAACGAAAATATTAATTTTTGCATCGGTGGTCTAGAAAAAAAAAATTATCTTGTTTTGATATCCTAAATAAATGACATAATTTTCATAAATATCTGATCAAAAATCCGAACGGTCAAGGTGAAGCAATATGTCGTACGGACTACATATCTAAATTTTAGGTTAATCTAATTATTAATTAGATAGAAATTCAGATTTTACCTAGACAACTTGAGGATAATATTCAATTGGTTTTCAACTCTATCTAAGATGCGAAATTAATTCCTCTAAGTACATACATTCAGTTAAAAATCTGAGTGGTCAAAATATAGTACTGTATCTCAGGAATCATATATCAAATTTTAAACTTAATCTAACAGTAAATGAAGTGGAGATTGAGATTTTATCGAGGTAACTTAGAGATAGAAATAAAGCGATGGTCATTTTACTAAAAATTACAAAACTTCTTCCTCTAGGTATAAACCTCAAATTAAAAATCCTGATGGTCAAAGTGAATTACTTTGTCTTATGAACCATATATAAAATTTTTAGGTTGATGTAATTGTAGACTAAATGGGAATTAAGGTTTAACTAAGGCAACTTAGAAAATTGAAAATTAAAGAAAACATAATCCAAGAAACCTAAACTTCACAATTGGGTTGCGTATCTATTCCAACATCTTTATAGCTCACATATGTAGAATAATAATCAAATTTATTTGAAATTCACATTATTAATTATCTTTACATAAAAAAATTATTTTTCCATTTTTGAAATAAAGTGAAAGCTTGTTGAGTTGACTTCCAAGAAAGAGAGGCGTGTCTCAATGGACAGCTTAAGTACCTTGTCTTTCCTTAGTCAAAGTGTTCCCCAACTAACTTTCACAAATTTCACATTATCATCATCACAAGACATTGATCCAACAAAGAACATAAGATACTCAAAGAATTAACACCTACTTATAATATTAATATTTACACGTTCACAAATTCAATACAAAATCACAAACAATTTTCATCACCCAAAAAAAAAAGTAAGGATAGTTTCATTCACATTACAACAATATTAGACCATCAATGCTTATTACAGAGAAAGGTTAGCTTCTCTTACCTCTTTTTCAAAATTCTTTACTTGGTTGAAGATGGTTCCCACAAACCTTCTAGAATCTCCATTAAAAACTTAAATTTTATATCTTCTCTCATTTCCTTCCTAATATTCTTTCTTCTATCTTTTTTCACTTGATTTCTAAAGAACTCCCCTTGCTATTTATAGGCCATAAATGATCCCATTTTTTTTCTAGTATTTTTTTTAATTATTCATTTGACCCTTTGCCCCTTCAATCATCGAAAAGTTCTTTGTGCACTTTTGATTTTTTTTTTAACTTTTAAAATGTAGAAATATCTTCACAAGAGTTTGAACACATGTCCCTGAAATCATCAAATTACCCTACCATTTGAGTTACCATAAATTCTTGTTTAACTTGGCACATTTTCTTTTTCATAAACTCATAAATTACGTTTCCTACTCATAAAACTTATTGAAAAAATTATTACTATTTATTAAGGTGAATATTTTTCATGGGTTTTACAATAACTACATGAGGCAAGTCGGTTTCTACATGAAAAGATCCATTTTCGGGTTGAACTCTTTATATAAAACTAGTGAAATATGATCAATGTGTTTAAGCATATAGAAAGTAATGACAAATAACAATCTTATAAATAAGAGGTTACAATGGCTATATGATTTGAATGTTCATTATTGGACAAAATTGTCGAGCTTTAACGGTACTGATGAATCAATATTTTCTCCTATTCACTTAACTTCTTGTACTAGATTTAATTAGGAAATTATGTTTAATTTGACCAATCTTTCCTAATTTTAATATTTGGACTTAATTTGATAAGTAATTCATATTTTAATTAATTTAATTATTTGAGCTTATTTATTTCCATTATCATTTTCAGTGCGAACTTTGGAATCATATTTTGGGATATTAAGAGAGCTACCACGTCATTCTCCACTCTCCACATCAGCATTTTAGTTTAAATTAAATTGTAATTTGGTTTTTATGACTTTTGGGTCAGATTTGGAAACAATGGACCATTTTTGGTAAATTAAGAAAGGCCCAAAAAGGGGCTGACCTAGGTTATTGAACCCATGTTGCAGCCACTACTCTTCCCATCTCCTTCATTCATTCTAGTTTTCATTTTTTAGCTTAGAGCTGCTAGTCCAGAGCTTCCATGGAGGTTCTCATTTTCGTTTTACTTCTCTTTTGTATTGAACTCACTTTTTATTAAATTGCAATCCCATTTTGAAGCTCATTTTTTGTTCTCTTGCTCATTTTCGATCTTCATTTCTTCTACTGTTCTTAGAATTTCATTTGACACTTGAATCAATTGATGCTGCTTCACTGAATTTGGTTTTCATTTTCACCTTGCAATTTTGCTTTTCTTTGTTGTTCCAGTTTCGTAATTCATTTTCTCTTTTGAATTTGTATTCTTGTATGAATTGTGTTTTCTGCCCTTCCATTTACATTCCAGTTATGTCTTATTGTCAAATTGGATTGTAAATTGTGTTCCAGATTCAATTTAGTGTTAGTTTTCATTTTTGTTTGCATTTTCTCTGCTTATGTTTTGTAATTCGTTTTGTAATGAAAGCTTAATTGTGTTGGGTTGGTGATTGGTGAAACTGCAATGTTTCCATGAGATAATTATGCTATTATTGTGATTCTGTGAATTTTTGTCTTGAATCGTATAATATGTTTTGCGCTTGCCGTTAGGTACACGCTTAGTTGCCTATTTTGTATTTAATTTTCGCTTAGTAGATTAGAACCGCATATACTTAATTTGTGGTAGAGCAAACCAATTAAATGTGTGCATTATGAAAACTGTATTTAGTCTTCGCTTAGTAGGCTAATCAATGTTGGATTAGGGTGAAGTAAGTGTATAATTATTGGTAATCGGGGATTGGAAGCATTGTAGGAGAGCCAATAACCAACATGTCCTTAATCAGTATTTTAATTCGTGTCTTTGTTAGTAAAACTGTCAAAATCATCCCTCCACCACATGTATGACCTATTGCCTAAACCACATTTGGTCTTTGAGAAACGACCTAGGAGTCAAATTAGTATGCATTAGTATATACTAGGAAGTGACAATCTTCCTTGCCCGACTTTATAGTTCAACAATCATGCTCATCTTCTCTTTCTCCACCTTACCAAGCTTGTTAGACATTTTTTCTTTCCCAACCAAGCAGTTATTGAAGTATTGCATGATCGCCATGTAGTGAGCTATTATCACTTTCGTGGATTCGATATAACCTTTAGGACCCACCATCTTCATCAACTCGATGTCATATTAAGTTGGAAAGTTTACCCCATGTTGGTGAATATGATCGCCATGCATTCGGAGATGCTACGATAAAAGGGCTTCAGGGATCAATGTTGATACATGATCCACAAGATTAAGGGAACCACCACCCGTGGTTTTGAGCTTGGGAAATGCCTTGGAGGAGGAGGATGACGAAAAGGCACAAGAATTTGGCTCTTTTGTTGGGTGAACACAAATTGAACCAAACCACCTTGAGGGCAACCCACAACGAAAGTTTGGACAATGCTTTTAGGTGGCAATAGCCCCTCAGTAGTAGAAACGCCGTTGTTAGTAATGATGATGGTGTCACGGGGAAAGTCGGTGGCTTTCAAATCCACCATAGGTGGCACAATAACAAAAGGAACATTTGTTTCAGTGACAAGGGCAATTGACGATGACCCAACATGGATATTTTGCTTTTTAGAAGGAGGACGAGTAGTCAGTCCAACGGTAGAATGAAAGGCCTTGTACTCAAACATATCTGACATGATTTCTACAAATGAAAAGAAAAGTAAGGAAATTAACCATTAGGGAAACATATTAAATAAACATTGAACTTACCATCAAAACATGCCTTGGGGTCCTTAGCATCTGGGACACAAATCATTTTTTGACAACTAATTGCTCAAGGTAGCTTGTTGAGAAGCCTGACCCATTTCTTTTCCTAAACACTTAGTAAGTTTTCCCGTGCAGATGTGAAATTATGGGGGCAACCCGAGTAGAGATGAAACCCTTGTTGATGAGTACGTGGGTTTCGGAAGAAATGGAGCTTGGCCTTGGGAGTCAAGGACAACGGTTTAAAAAAACGAGATTTGAAATTCTTAAAGGATTGTGTATATACATAAAAGAGTGAACTGTATTAAGTGTTGATAGGGGAAGATATGTTAAAGCTAAACCCACATATCCCATCTGTGTTTTTGATGATGACAACAACATAAATGCTTTAATAGTTTCTTGCACACGTTGCTGCTTATATATTTGATTGTGCTTGAACTATATATTATGCATATTCGTTGTGATTATATCTGTGACTATATCTATGATATGCATACTCATTGGTTTTGAATGATAAAACTCTCTACACCCTGTATATCTGGATGAATAAATTGTTTACACAACTTATAAAATCTGTTTCAATTCATCTTATATCAGTACATTATTAAATATGGCAAACTAATAGTTTTAACCGATTACATTATGTGGATAATCGATTAAAACTCGTGTCTTTGCTTATACTTGATTACTGAGTGCATTGATGAGTTTTGAATGAAAACGTTTTCAAATTTGCTTAAGTATGGTACTTAACCGATTACATTATTTTCTTAATCGGTTAAAACACGTATGCTTTGAAAACCTGTTTTTCGATAAGTCATAACTACCATAACGATCATATTTTTAAATGATATGACTTGTATTAATTACATAATTGATTACATGCAACGCTTAATCTGTTAAATGCGTTTAATGTAATTCTGTTAAGAAAGTATTAATTGCTTAATCGATTAATTTGCGTCAATACTGTTATATCTCTAAATAGACACATAGCTCTTTGCATTAAACCATTTTTTAAGCATAACTTTCATATATGATAAAGTTTGTTGAGTTCTTAATTGCAGGAGTGTCTTTTCTCCAAGAATCAAGAAGTTCATTTGGAAAGAAATCATATCAAGGATTCTTGAAGAGTTGTTGTACTTTAAAAGTCTGATTAATCTGCGCTGTGAGGTGTTCTTTTGGAAGATCAGAGTCATTTGCAATCATTTGTGATTGTGGTTTTCTTGTTGTTGCTGGCCAGGAAGAGAACTTGTGGAGTTCTAATGACTTTGAGTGTGGTATCTCAAAGAGGTTGCAAGAAGATGATTGTTCTTTCTGTGTGTTTACTATAGTAGATTTGAAGTTAGAGAGGAAAATACATTGAGAGGGTTATCTCTATATTTCTTATTGTAGAACTCAATCTATATAGTGGAATCCTTTTAATCTCAAGTTGATTAAAATAAGACTGAATGTAGGCTTTGGCCGAACCAATATATATCTTTGTGTGAATTTCTCTATCCCTTTACTCTTGCATTGTTATTCATTCTTTATCACTTGCATTCCAAGAAAGGTTCAAAGATTTTGAAAACAGTTTTAAAATAACAATTTTTATAAAACAAAACCAATTCAACCCCCCTCTTGGTTAAGAAACTTGACTTACTATTTTATACAATTGGCACTAGAGTTGGGAATTTGAATTTTGTTCAAGTTTTAATCGATTTGATTTTCAGTAAAATCGATTACTTTGATCCTGATGGCTAATATTTCTCTGACAGTGAGTAAGAGTGAAATTAATGAGGATTTCTTGAATGCAACTATTAAAGATATGATTAGTTCTATCATTAACAATTCTTATGAGTTTTTTAAGACAAAAGTATCTTGGAAATCAATTCAAGGGAAAGAAAGAACCATCAACATCCTACGATCGGAGGATAAAGAATATGATCTGATGGCATAAAGGTTCACAAAATTCCTGTTGAACAAATGGAAAATTGACAACAATTCTGAGGAAGATCTGAAGCTTGTTAGAGACCAACATCTGCAGCAAACAAATTTAAGTATGATGGTCAAATCAAATCCTGTTGAAACGTGTGCAGAACAAGGAGAAAAGCAAGCTATGTTGTATTTGGACAGTGGATGCTCCAGACACATGACAGGAGATTCAACAAGATTCATCAGCAAATCATACAAGACAAGTGGTCACGTCGTCACATATGAAAACAATAACGAGGATAAAATCGTGGGTATCGATAAAATTCAAGCACCCTCTTCATACGTTATTGAAAATGTCTTGCTTGTTGATGGATTAAAATATAATTTGCTTAACATTAGCCAATTGTGTGACAAAGGTTTAAAAATTACATTCGAGCCTAATCATATTGTTTGATATGTCATGCTACTATCAATAACTTGCTTTGATTGACAAAAGATGTTATAACATGTCATGTTACTATTATATAAATACAATAACATTTAAGTATCATTTTATTGTTAAATAAAAAAATATTGTATATAATATTTAAATATTAAAGTGGAACTACATTAGTAATCCAACTCATTATACATGAAAAAGAAAAAAATTATCCAAGGATAGATTTACAAAGGATAATTTCTCAGCTTTATTCCTATCATAATTAAATAGAAATTTCACATTAAAAATGTAATTTTGGAAAACATTTCTAGTTTTTCCCATCAACACATTTATTAATAATTAATGTGATTGAGAACGTTCTTGAAAGTCAATTTAAAAGAGTTGAAAATACTCATGGAATAAACTTTAATCAATTGGCAAAAAATGCTCATCTCTAATCGGGAATAACAAGATAATGTGGAAAACATAATTTAGAATAATTTAAAAAATGTTTTAGACGATTTTCAAATTAAATAATCCCAAAATCACTTTTAGAAAGAGTAAAATAATCCTTTTAAAAATTATGATGATGCATTTAAAAATTATTGGGGTGCACGATGTAAAAGTCTATCCTAAGTTCATACATGATTTCTAGGCCCAAGTTTTATACCAGGCTGAGTGTTGGAATTTCGTAATCTACCCTTCCGGTTTCTCCTGTTCCGTTCATCCGTCTCACTGTATCTCACTGTTTCTCCGCGTAGCTTTCGTTGCATCATATCTCAAAGTGTAACAAATTTCTTCCTCTAAACTTCAACATTCTCTTTCTACCTAACGTCTCTGTCTCTCTCTGATGCTATTGTTCATGTACAATTGCTGCAAACGCCCCTATCACCATGAAATAGACCTTAACGGTTAGTGTCTCTGTTTTCCACTCCTACCCTCGTCTTAATTTCCCATTTCCATTTCCAAAATCAAAGTTTTTTTTTCATTTTCAGCAAATGGGTGTGGGTTGTCTCTATTTTTTTCATTCGTTAGATCTCATAGCCTCATACCGTTGTCACCATTCCATTACAGTGACCCAACTGTGAAGTTTCCACTTTTTTTGTTTTATTTTCGATTTGGTGTTCTTTTGCAGCTGGGAAGCGTCGCAATCAACCGGAAATTCATGACATTTACTCATGTGACAATGGAATCGGACGAGTACGCCAATGCAGCCTTTGAGACGGCCCATAACTGCTGATTGTGCTCTAATGAACCACAACTCGTATTCTTGCTCTGGAAGGTAACGTTGGAGGCTCTGATTTGTGTTGGTAGCTCCTAATTGTATATCATGCATGTTTTTCTCTACTTTTGTGGCTATGGAAGAATAAAAATCGATAAGTTCTGTGTACGCATCTCGTCATGGTGAATGATCACTGTGGTTTGTGTCATTGTGCTAGTTAATGATTCGGATAACTGCAGCTTGTGCACATATGGATTTTGTATGTCTCTGAATATGAGGTTCTATTTTCAGCCCAAGTTCCAGGGACTACACAGGATCATTTGCAAGTTTTTAACATTGAAACAAAAGCAAAGATGAAATTACATCGGATGAAAGGACAGGCGTAAATCTGTCAATGATTTAGAATTAGATATGGTCGAGGTTTTTAGTTATTGTTGTAGAACATTGCATGTCGGTGGCTAAAGGACCAACTGTGGTCAATGTGATCCACAATCACAACTTTATGTAGTTGTGGCGGCCACCACAGCAAGCAGATGCTGTGGCTGCATCACGTGATGTGGTTTGCAATTTAAATCCATGAATCTTACCTTATAAGAATCTATTTCGTAGAGTGTGTTGGGATGCATATGTGATTATTAATTATCATGTGTTTGATGTTTCAATTCCTTCAGGTTGTCTTTCGGAAGTGGATAACTCCAAACACGCTAGGAATTGTCACTCGGACGGCTGTATATCATTGGTCAGTTGAGTTTTCATAATTTTCTATTACTTCTCATATGTTTTAATTACCTGTTTTCCATATAGAATTCTATTTTCTAATTTGACATTTGAACATCTTATACACCAATTTCATGCTATGCACTAGAACTTTTTATCGTGTGTTTGGATAGGGCATATTAAAAAGGTAATTCATTTTTTTTTAGAGAATGTGTAATGCTTTATGACGAAATATGTTGTTTGGGTAAGGAATTTTGAAAGAAATTGAAATTCTAGAATTTCATTAGATTAAGTGGATTACTTAAAATTAAAGAATTTCAAACTCTACATGGAAAGAAAGAATTTGAAATTCTCCATATTCTCAAGTTCATATTTTGGTCTTTGTAGTTTTGATTGTCTTGCCCAGGTCAACTTGGCCTAATTAAGTTTGACTTGGTTTTGACCCGATGTCTTTGGCCAACAGAAGCCCAACCTGACTCAACTAAACTTAACCTTATTTGTCTCGGTATACCTGGGCCCAATTGACCTATACCCAACCTAGACTGGACCTAACCGAACTTGACTCGAGATGGACCTAGCCTAATTAGGCCAACTTGAATCGACTTGAGCTCAAACAAACTCAACTCAACTCAATCCGATTTGATTTGGTCTTGATCGAACTAGGACCCACCTTGGCCAAGCCCAACTAAACTAAATGTGGGTAGACCCTAACTCAAATGAATGTGGACCCATCCCAACTTGACATAGTGTGCTTTGCCCTGACTTGGCTCAATCTGGGCTACAAAAGATTATCAATATTGATATTTTTGAATTTAGAATTTTTAACAATTTTTTGATATTTAAATAATTTTTGGAATTTGGTTGTAATTGAAATACTTTACCAAACAAGAAAATTAAAATTCACTAAATTTGAATTGCCTTATCTAAACAAAACATTGAAAAATGAAACAATGTGAAATGACATTAATTCAAATGTAATGTATTTGAATGTCTTAGAAATTGTGAAATTCCTACCTAAACACAAGGTTAGGTTTTTGTATTTAATATCTTTTCCACTCTTATATTCTAGGTGATAGTGAACCAATGAAGATTTTTGGTTTTAGAAATTCCTTCTGTCAGCATATTAATGGTCTGCAAACGGTTGGCAATCTATTTGACTGGCCATTTGTAAGAATGACGTTCATTCATCCCTTAAAATGTAGGAACTAACTAGAGGGGTATCTTATCTATCTTCACTTGTTCTCCTAGGTAGACTTGTTTTACAAACATGTTATGATTATATGGTGATGAAAATCTACGAATTAACTTATACTTCACGATTTACATGTCAAAGCACTACGATTTACAAAATATTAATGTTTCTTTTGTAATTAGAAATTTGATATACATTTATCATCTACTTGGAAACCTTTAAGTGTTTTAACACCTTTAAGATATGTAAATACCTCAATTCTCCCCCTTGTGCCTAGAGTTTATGGAACTTATGCATGGAAAATGTGGGTGACCTAACAATAGATCTAAGATAGACTTTGGTAGCATTTTAAAATTTGGGTTTTGGACCTAATTCAATGTCACAAAATCAACTATTAAGGTGAGGACTACTCAAGCTTAATAAGCACTAGTTACCATTTACTATTTAGGTCATATCTCCTGGGGATGTCAGAGGCTACTGATAGGCATAGAGACAGTGATAGGAAATGGAATGTATATTTTAGGAGAAAATTTATTAATAAAAAGTAGTTAGAGGGGAGTTTGTGTCAGGGCAGGGGTGAGCCTTTATGAGAGAGTCTTTATATAGGATGAAGGGCGGTTGTGTGGGGTAGTTTTCGGAGTGTGTATAGTTCACAGGAACTTCCGTCCTGTGGGAAGGGAAGCATCGTCCATTGTAAACAAATACCTTGGTTTCTTTTTTTCTGATTCACTGTGAGAGTGATATCATGAGGAACATTTAGGAAAGGTGGTGTGTTATCTTGTTTTTTGGGTCGTGGAACATAACAATTTGATCTGACCATGGAGAATTATGGAGAATAGAATGAATGCTATAGAGAAATGGGCCAGCGAACAAGAGAGGGCTATGACAGCGGTACAAATGGATATCATGAAAGATAGTTTGCAAGAAATCAGTGCTGCTGCGTCATTCCAAGAAAGCCGATAAAAGCCTGGAAGGGGTTAAAATTCTATTAATGATGGAGGAAGGAGGGAAGAAAGATCTGTACACAATAACAGATTCGATGAGGAAGGGGAAGAAGTCCAGAGACATTGGATGAAAAGGGTGGAATTACCTACATTTGAAGGGAGTGATCAGTTAGGGTGGATTTCAAGGTAGAAAAATTCTGAGGTGCAGAATGTCACTCCAAGGGAAAAGTTAGGCTTGGCCTTCATCATTATGGAGGGGAATGCAAGTCACCGGTTTAAATTCTGGAAACAAAAAACAAGACATCCATCTTGCGAAGATATGGCAACTGCGTTGAATAGGAGATTTGGAGGCAAGGACCGCAACACAGTTTTTGAACGTTGGCAGCAATAAGGCAAAATTATAAAGTAGAGGATTACATCCAAGAGTTTGAATTGTTGGTGTCACAAATTCTGCATATTTCTGAACAATAGTTGTTGGGGTATCTCTTTGCTGGTTTACAAAATAAGATACGCAGCCAGACTAGGCCACATGATCCGAAATATTCAATTTTGGCCATGGAAATTGTTAGGTTCCTAATTTGGGAACCTAATCAAGAACTCTCTTTCTCACCAAAAGACACAAGAAAGATAGAAAAAACTGAATATTATTCACAGAAAGAATGTTCTGTACAACTGAATACAGAGGCTTAACCCTCTTCACAGGTCAATACCTGTCAACAAAGATCTCTCCAAAAAAGTCCCTTCTAACTATCCAAACAATCTATTTATACAGTTCCTCTACCTTCTATCCTAATCCCATTTCCCATTATATCCTTATATCCCCAAATACCCTATATCCTAACATTACACCCCGTTGCAGAACAAACTTGTCCTCAAGGTTGGAAACGAAAAACTTGATCTCCTGGCTCCTCTTTATAATCTTGTTATTCTAGGAAGGGAACCCACTGATTATGCCCTCCAATTCAAATCAGGAGGCTTGGGTGGTGGTCGAGATGACATACAGAATTTATTGGATGCCCTCCAATTCTAGTCAGGAGGCTTGGTGGTGGTCGAGATGAGATACAGACTTTATAGGACCCTTTTCGTGTTTGCATTATTTCCTTGAAAGTGAGGAGCTTCTTATCCTTCCCTGTAAAATAACTTCTTCTACCGTTGGGCTCTCTTCTTCCTATCTTTATACCATTCGGCTTTCTTCTCCCCATCTTTATACCGTTCGGTTTGCTTTCCCACGCTTTTCGACCGTTTGGTTTTCTTCTCCCTGTCTTTATACCGCTCGGCCTGCTTTCCCATGCTTTTCTACCGTTCGGTTTTCTTCTTCCTATCTTTATACCGCTCGACTTGCTTTCCCATGCTTCTCTACCTTTCGGTTCCTCCCCTTGACTTCAACCGTTCGGTTATCGTTCCCTTCAACTGTTCGGCTCCAATAACCTCTTCTACGTTCGACTCAATTCCCACTATCTATATACCGTTCGGCTCTCTTCCCACTATATTTATACCGTTCGGCTCTTTATCTATCGAACCGTGCAACTTCATCGCTTTTGGCTGAATAGGGCCTCCAACCAAGAGAGTGGACAACTCCGTCTGCTTCAGGTCTAATTCTATCTCAGACCGCTCGACAACCTCACCTGGGATATTGCGCTTGACCTCGGACCACTCAACAACCCTGTGTTATAGCGATCGGCCTCGCACTGTGTCCACTGACCGCTTGTTCGTCCCCAAGACGACTGGTCTTCTATGTCCTTGGACCGCTCGGCAAATCTCGATCGGCTTGAGTTATAGCGATCGGCCTCGGACTGTATGCACTGGCCGCTCGTTCCTCCCCAAGTCGACTGGTCTTCTATTTCGTCTGACCGCTCGGCAACTCTCGATCGGCCTGTGTTATAGCGATCGGCCTCGGACTTTTCGGCTAATCCCGTTCGGTCTGGTCTACAGTACTTGGCCTCGTACCGCTCGGTAACCGCTTCTCGCGTTCGTCCCCTAGATGACTCGTCTTCTATCCCGCTCCCTTTCCTTACCTTTTCGCCTCCCTGCACATACTCTTCCCCCGTCGCCATCTGTTTCGATGCCGCCAAACGCTCAACAATGGTTCCAAACCTTATCACCAGGGCCTCCTTCAAGCCATCCCAGGAACGATTCTTGGCTTTCTCCTTCCAGGCTCTGAACCAGTAGACCGCGTTGCCCTCCATGCTTATGTCCGCGAACCGCACTTTCTCCTCCTCCGCTACTCCTTGAAGCTCGAAAACCCTCTCCGCCCTATTGATCCAGTTTAACGGGTCCAGCCCTTCGAAAGCGGTTAATTCAACCCTTTTCCGCCATTGATTCTGCACCTCCTGGTGATCGCCACCGTGATTGTGGGTTTGGGTCCCACCGTAATCGCCACCCACTCTCCCTCCAATATCCTCCTCGCACCGTCGCTGGTTCCCTTTGACAGAAGCCTGTCGCTGGTTCCCGTTTACGGAAGCCTGACTTCCACCTGATTGTTCGTCGTTGTTGTGAGCCCGCGCCCCCATCATCCTCATTATTTCTTGCAAATCTTTGTGTATTACAGCATAATTTTGGCGTATTGCAGCATAATCTTGGCGTATTGCTGCATAATCTGGTCGTAGCTCCCCTGTCTGCGCCTTCATTCTATCAACCGCAATTTCCTTCACCCGCACACGATTCCGGCGGTGTCTCAATCCGGCAGGTCGGACCAATTGTTAGGTTCTTAATTTGGGAACCTAATCAAGAACTCTCTTTCTCACCAAAAGACACAAGAAAGATAGGAAAAACTGAATATTATTCACAGAAAGAATGTTCTGTACAACTGAATAGAGGCTTAACCCTCTTCACAGGTCAATACTTGTCAACAAAGATCTCTCCAAAAAAGTCCCTTCTAACTATCCAAACAATCTATTTATACAGTTCCTCTACCTTCTATCCTAATCCCATTTCCCATTATATCCTTATATCCCCAAATACCCTATATCCTAACAGAAATTGTTTGTGATGTGGAGGATTCAATGAAAGATGCTAGATGAGGGAGAGGAGTATTATACCGAAATAACAACTCCAATTTTCTGTATCAAGGAGGGACAAGAGTAGTGTCACGTACAAAAGCCTTTAAAGGAGTAGGAAGTTCGCAGGTTGCTTCCAATAATGATAGCAATGTGAGGAAAGAAAGGAATGGAACAACATATGGTTCAAATATAGGAGAAAACTCAGCAGGAGGCCTGAGGAATCGAGGATCAAGAGGATTTCCCTATCCCGAGTATTAGAAGGAGGGAGGAAGGTAGGTGTTTCCATTATGGAGGGGCTTATAGTCCAGACACCATTGCGAAGAAGTTGAGGATCATCATCTTGGTGAAGAAGAGGAGGCGGGTGAGGTAGGAGGAACAGTGGGAAAAAGGACTACATTTAAGAGTAACTGAGAGAGCTTGAGAACTCTCCTCATATGTTGTCATATTTATATTATAGGATCCTGATACAATATGTATAGGGAAGATCATAGATCAATCATAGATACTTAGATACAAAGATAGGTATGACTAGTAAGTATATAGCATTTTCCGAAGCTTGGAACAGATAAAATCAATTCAATGTTCCCTTAATGATTTTGTTAACATATATGCAAGTTGATCATTAGATCTAACAAACTTAATACAAATTTCCTTCTTCTATTTTATTTGCTGTAATCTCTATACATGACCCAATTGTTGTTATATAGTTTCTTTATTAATTATTTTAGTATTTACTATCTGTAGGTGCTGGAAATTAATCTTGTGACGTTTCCAAATGTTGCTGATGCTACATTAGCTAATGGCATGTTTAGTCATTACGATCATCCATGAATTGCTCATCTTTGTGAGAAGGCCGGCCTTTTCATTCGGGCCCTTCAGGTCCGTTGCTTCTATTCTTATGTCTGATTGTTATTTCATGACACAATGTTCCTTGAACTTGCACAAATTGGTAAAACTGAAATCTGAAGTTTACTGAGAAACTTATATCATTTGGTTTGAAGAAATGTTTTTTTGGTTGTTTCTTTTTTTACATTTGATTACAAAAATTTCACTTTATTTTCATTTACTTCCCTGATTTCAAAAGCTTATGGGAAACTGTGAAAACGTAAAATTTTGTAATAAAAACAGAAAACTGTGGAATCAAAAGTTTTAATGTTTCTTATACAAACTCTGAAACGTGATTACATTCTGTAATTAAAAATGAAAATGGAAAACACATTCTCAAACCAAACAATTCCTTAAAGTTTGAACGATTATTAACAATTTTAAGTGCAGATTGAAAAGCATGAGCTTCTTGAGATGAGGCGTGTAGCTTATATTTATAAAAAAGCTGGAAGATGGAAGCAGTTTATTGCTTTGTCAAAAAGGGAAAATCTTTACAAGGACTGCATGGAAACTTGCTCCCAATCTGGTGACCGTGAACTCTCAGGATTTGCTTGTTTACTTTATTGAGCAGGTCTATTTTCTTATTCCTTTCCTTGAAATACCACTCTGCTATTCCTTGCTATATGTATAGTTGATTCTCAGTTATAAATTTTTTCTTAGTTTTGTAGTCATGTAAATGCATTCTGATTAGGATTTCACAAAAAATTTGTTCGTCTAATATCGTATATAAATATTCATCAACTATTATCAATGTTCTATTTGTGCTGGTTAGTTTCCCTGTTGCCTTTCACTGATAAGTTTGGGTTATTTTATTTTACTTTCCATATGTGACTCACGATATGATACATGTATTAGATACGACATGTATTTAACAATATATATACATATTGAAAAGTTTACAAAAATTCTTAAAAACATGATAAATATATAATTGCTATTGTGTGAAAATAAAATCATATACATTAAATGTTGTGAAAGTTAAAAATTTTAAATTATTTGTTATAATAAAAGTACTATTAATTTATAGATTAGATACTTCATTAATAAGTATCGGTGCTCCAAATTGAAGTATCGGTGCCTCAAATTGAAGTATCGAGGCATCATAGCTTTTCATGTTATCTTTTTCGTTAGTTCCATGAGTTACAAATGGTTGGAAGTCTCACATCGATTAGGGTTAAGTCTAATTTAGTATATATAAGGAGTGCAAACATCATCTTACAAGCCGATTCTATAGGATTGAGTTAGACTTAAAGTTCACTTCCTAACATGGTATCAGAATCAGATTCTGATCCTAGGACTTGTGAGCCGAAGGTTCGTGTTGGTGACTACTGGCTTAGATGAGTCCCTATAATGAAAGTCTTCTTGATGGAGGTTAGGCAAGTGTGTCCCTTTGAGATGAACGGTAGTTCAAGTAGGGGTACTCGTGGTTAGTGAAAGTGCCAATGTGAAGGGACTTATACTTGAGGGGAAAATTGTTGGGAATCCAAGTGTGAGCTTAAGTCCTACATTGAGCAAAAGTGAGAAAGTTAAATATCATATACAGATGAAGATCCATAAACCCTTTCATAAATATTTATAAATGTTGTGAAAGTTAAAAATTATAAATTATTTGTTATAATAAAAGTACTATTAATTTATAGATTAGATACTTCATTAATAAGTATCGGTGCTCCAAATTGAAGTATCGGTGCCTTAAATTGAAGTATCTAGGCATCATAGCTTTTCGTGTTATCTTTTTTGTTAGTTCCTTGAGTTACAAATGGTTAGAAGTCTCACATCGATTAGGGTTAAGACCAATTTAGTATATATAAGGAGTGTAAACTTCACCTTACAAGTCGATTTGATAGGATTGAGTTAGACTTAAAGTTCACTTCCTAACATGGTATCAGAGTCAGGTTCTGATCCTAGGACCTGTGAGCTGAAGGTTCGTGTTGGTGACTGGCTTAGACGAGTCCCTATATTGAAAGTCTTCTTGATGGAGGGTTAGGCAAGTGTGTCCCTTTGAGATGAACGGTAGTTCAAGAAGGGGTACTCGTGGTTAGCAGAAGTGCCAATGTGAAGGGACTTATACTTGAGGGAAAAATTGTTGGGAATCCAAGTGTGAGCTTAAGTGAAAAAGTTAAATATCATATAAAGATGAAGACTCAAAATTTAGACCAATTTAGAATATATAAGTGGAATCACCTTACAAACCAATTTTATAACCAATTTTGTAAGATTGAATTAGATTTAAAATTGACCTCCTAAAACACTAATCCAAACACTTCTTCAAAATTCTGAAAGATGGTCTATGTTTGAACAGATCTCATTACATTGGTGATTGTCATGACAAAAGAAAACAATTGTAAATTGTCTCAGCACTTTTTCTTATGTGAAAAACCTTTTCCCTTTTTTTATGGTAAAACGTAACCGATATTTTAGGATGGAAGATGCCCTTTTAAAGAGTTATTTGTCAGTACAAATTAAATCATAGAAAATTACATAGGATGCACTGTTTTTATTCTATAAAAAATTGTGTTGGATAAAATAGTAAAGACTCGATTTAACCAGAACACTAAACTTCAATGTTTTAGTTCTTCACACTCTCAAATTAGGAAGGGTTAAATATGTTTTTAGTCCCTAAACTATTGGCCGTTTCTGGTTTTAGTCCATCTTTCAAAATAAGGTACAATTTGGTTTTCATTCTTTTCGAAACTTTGGTTTTAGTCCTCGAAAACTAACGCCGTTAAAAATGTGCTGATGAGTCTAACGTCTCTGTCCACGTGTTCTTACAGTTAAAATGCAAAGTTAATCCAACATTGGTAAAGTTTGGTTTATTAGTTTCATTGGAAAGTGTTGTGTAAAGGATTTGAGCAAAGACGAGGTCGAAAGAAGGTTCAAGCTTGGATATCACCTTGTTGGGCATTGGTGGAGTTGGCCACGTAAGTTCATTGTCGTCTTTGTTTTGGTTTAAAATGATGGATGGATTTAGGGATATAGGGTTTTGTTGTAGGGTTTTGTTGTAGGGTTTTGGTTTCGAACTTAAGTTTCTTTCTTAATCACTTTTGAAGGGAAATGAAAGGTGATAGAGGAGGTTGCACACCAAGGAGCATAGGTTCTGGAATGTCCCAAACATGTGGATCCTCTCACTTAGCTTCAAAAAACTGTGATTGTGGGAAAAATTGTTGTTGTTGAAGGCAACTACATTGAAGAACAAAGGGAAACTATTTTATAGATGTAGAAATTGGGCAGTAAGTGAGAATAAAAGCTTTATTTATTGTGTTGAAGATTGTATTGGTGATTTGTAATTTTCATTTGCAGAGTAATTCAAGCTGTAACTTCTTTGAATGGATTGATGAAGGAGATTTCGAAATGGAAGGAAGCTTACAAAGGAAGAGTGAAGAAGTTGAAGTGTGTATTGAAAATGTTGTGTTGAATCTAAGGAAGAAGAAGGACAAGTTGAAGAAGAAATTAGAGTAAGAGAGAAAAATTTCAAAATGATGTTGGTGTTTTTTGTATTGTCATGGGCATTAACAACTATGTTTTGTATTCTGTTTGTGTTGAAGGTAAATTGTAATTAGATAGATAATGTTGTGGATGTACTTTGAAGTTTGAAATTGAATAAAATGTGGAAGTTCAGTTCAATTGTGCCCTGATGGTTGTGTTATGTGCATTTGTGTTATATATTGATCATATTAGCAGCTTGGTCCTTTTGTCATGTTGGATTCATCTTGGATTGCTGCTGCATATAAACTGCTAAAGCAGACAGCAGAATTGTGAAAGTATAAGTATAACCTCCAACTTATGGCAATTCGAAACCAGCTTTTACAATGCAGACTGTGCTCTTGTTTGTAAACCAAGCTTTTACTACCAATTTAAGATGTAATGTGATGCAATAAACACAACAAGCACAAAATCACCAAATTCTGCAACTTATCAGAAAAAGTGTTCAAAATTTGGGGGTTTAAATGTCAATTTTGCAGAAACGAGTTTGGAATCTTAATGTGATGATTTGAGCAACTTTGTTTTACCAAATGTGACATGTACTAACTGCCAGCAGAGGGTAAAAGCTTCCAGATGAAAATATCACTGTATGAGTTGCTCTTTAACACCAAAAGTGGTGGTTTGGAATGACAAATTTGCAGAAATCAATTTAGGCACTCAAAATTATGATTGGAGCAAGTTTGTTGTACCAATCATGACTTGTTCCAGCAGCCAGTAGAGGCTAAAATTTATAAACCAGTTTAGCAGTCTGAAAAACCAGTTTAAAATTTATAAAGACACTAAAAGCAGTTACAGCATAAATAAAAGCCATGACAGAAGACTTTTGCCTACACCAGCTAAACTAGTTACAACATAAATAAAAGCAAAGCAGAAGACTTTTGCCTACACCAGCTAAACCAGTTACAGCATAAATAAAAGCAAAGCAAAGTCTGTGACAACAGCATAAATAAAGGCCACTGGAATTAAATATAATACTGCATAATGGTTCAAATAACATCAACTGCAAAAGTGGTCCATATTGATTAATAAAGAAGTTGTACAAATAGTGGTCCCAGCATACTTTAAAGGGTTACAGTCACTAGAAGACAAAAAAGTGGTCCAGCCAGTCTACTTTAAATAAGAGTTACAGCCACTACTTTAAAAAAATACTTTCTCCACTACAACTTGTCTGAAATTACATCCTTCAATTACAACTTGCTTGAGACCCTAGAATTTGTCCAGCCACTCTTGAGGATGCTCTTGTTCCCCCTTCACGCATAGTTGCAGATCCTCTAGCTTCTGATGTTGATGTAGCCCCAGCCCCTGCATCTCTGGCTGATCTCCTTCCAGCTTGTGATGCAGATGCCCCCCTTCCTGCAGATGCCCCCCTTCCTACAGATGCAGCCCTTCTTGATGCAGATCCAGGTGTTGATGTAGAAGCACCCCTTTTGTCCTATGAAAGGAGTAAAGATAGTTAGATAACACATAGTTGTAAATAAATGAACTTCTAAATAACATTACCAAGAAGATTTACCTTGCTTTTCTGGCTCTTTTTACATGTCCTTACATTGTGTCCATATGCATTGCAACTGCTACATCTTATAGCAATATTGGTCTTTGACAATTTTCCATGGCTGACATATTCATCACCTTCTCGTCTTCTTAATTTTTTTGGCCTCCCAGGAGGTGTTTTGTAAATGGGAGGTAGTAGTTGTGGAGAGTCAGATGTAGGCCAAAGTTGTTGTCCATTGATAGGACTTATAATTGGTGCATAACAAGTTCTATAGGCATGTTTCTTATAGTAAGGATGAACATAATGTTCTGGGTTTTCTGATTTGTAATGAATGGCAACAACAGCATGTCTACATGGTATTCCTACCAAATCCCACAAGTAACAAGTACATGTGTGATTACTTAAATCAACAACAAATTTGTCCATGGTAAAGCCATGAGTTACTTCAAATTGTGAACCCCCTGCCCAAACAGGAAGCCAATTCCCACTCTTTTCAACCTCCATATCCAATCTTTTCCTCGGTTTAGGTATAACATCACCAGGATATGAGTCAACTTTTTCTCTAAGGCTTGCAAACCTACTCATTATGTATGATCTATTCCATTCCATCATTGAAATTATAGGTTTGTCCCTTGCGAATAAAATAGTACTATTAAATGATTCTGACAAGTTATTGATCAACACATCACACCTAGGATAAGCACGAAAAGCATGCTTACACCAACTTTTAGTTGGTATACCCATTAACCAATTAAAGGCATCAACATTCAGATTTTTTAACTCACCCATTTTTTTCTCCCATTCCTTATAGTATGTTGCCTTCGCAGCCCCCATCATGAGGTCTCTAATGAGCAGTGTCGCAACCGGGATCGCGATGGGACGACGAGCCGAAAAACAAACGGGTTTGAGAAATAGATTTGTGGAGTCGCCACCATAATTTATTATGGAAAAACTATGGAAAATCATAAAATAAGACATGGTCTACGAAAAGAGATTTTTAGGTTCGGGAATCAGTTACGCGTAAGGAAGGTATTAGCACCCTATCGCGCCTGCCCAAAGGCAGTACCTTTAATTAAATGTATAAAGTTGACGTGGTTTTTCAAAATGTTTAAATTTCCCTAAAAAAATAAATAAAAAAAGCTATTAAGAAACAAAAAAATATTTTTTGTTTTATGAACCCGACAAGAATTGACCTTGGTTCTACGTACATCCATTTATAATGGACAATCAGGGATCACATAGTTCTTTATCTAGAAAAAGGTTTGTGAGTTTGTTTAAAAATTACTATTGATTGATTTAGATTTTTGAAAAGTGAATCCGAAAAAAGATTTGGTTTAACAAGATTGACATCTTTTTTGGTTTTGAAGATTTTGTATTTTTTTATTTATTTAAGAATGGTGGGAAAAAGAAAGAAACCGGCCATAGGCCGACACATACTTAAAAAAAACATTATTTGTGTGTAGGAAAAAAAATACCTTTAGAAAAAAACTTCAGAGTACAATAAAAAGAGAAAAAGAATGGTGTAGAGAAAAAGAATGGTTGCCAGAAAACAAATTAAATAATATTCAAAACATTGATTATCATTATTGTCAGAAAATCATATTTTCCTCTTTAAAAGCAACTGACGCAACAAATTATATTAATATACTATTTTAATTATTGTTTATAATTATTAGCATAATATTAATTCAAACTATTACCATATTAAACTAACATTTCAAAAAATATTGTGTTTGGTATTAAAGTTATTATTTTATCTCTTTTTACCCACCACTAATTATTATTCTCTTATTCTTTATTTTTAATTATTTACTTACCCGGACGAAATTGGGTGTTGACAGCTGCCCCTCTTTATTTGGATTTTGCTGGATAACATGAACCTTAGAGTTTTTGTGTTATCATAGTAAAAGCTAAATAAAGATAAGGACACTAATTTCGTTTGGGTCCAAAGAAAATGAAAGAGATTACCTCTAAGCGTACCTGGTAAAGCATGTAGCAACCTTGTGAACCTTGCTGAAGAGCCGTGACAACTGTGGAGGGTGTGTCATACCCCATGAACTTTGTTTGTAAAATTTGTTGGTGAGGCACACGAACCTCGTAATTCTTGAAGGAGAGGCGCATGAACCTCGTAAAATTTGATGGAGAGGCGCACGAATCTCGTATAACTTGATGGTGAGGAGCACAAACCTCGTAAAATTAAATGGAGAGGCGCACAAACCTCATATAACTTGATGGTGAGACGCACGAACCTCGTAAATTAAATGAAGAGGCGCACGAACCTCGTATAACTTGATGGTGAGGTGCACAAACCTTGTAAAATTAAATGGACAGGCGCACAAACCTCGTATAACTTGTTGGTGAGGCGCACGAACCTCGTAGAGGGGTTACCACCTTTGATTACGCTTAAGAGGTGTACTTGCCCTATGAATCTCGCTGTGGAGGGGGTATCACCTTTGATTTCACTTAAGAGGTGTACTTGCCCTATGAATCTCGCTGTGGACGGGGTATCACCTTTGATTTCGCTTAAGAGGTGTACTTGCCCTATGAATCTCGCTGTGGAGGGGGTATCATCTTTGATTTCGCTTAAGACGTGTACTTGCCCTATGAATCTCGCTGTGGCGGGGGTATCACCTTTGATTTCGCCTAAGAGGTGTACTTGCCCTATGAATCTCGCTGTGGAGGGGGTACCACCTTTGATTTCGCTTAAGAGGTGTACTTGCCCTATGAATCTCGCTGTGGAGGGGGTATCACCTTTGATTTCGCTTAAGAGGTGTACACTCCCTATGAATCTCGCTGTGGAGGGGGTATCACCTTTGATTTCGCTTAAGAGGTGTACTTACCCTATGAATTTCACTGTGGAGAGGGTATCACCTTTGATTTCGCTTAAGAGGTGTTCTTACCCTATGAATTTCGTTGGAGATATGTATAAACCTTTTTTTTTTGAAGAAAAAAGAGATTTGGTGCGAGGATGAAAACTCGGCTTTGATGCCAGGATGAAAACTGGGCTTTGACAAGCTCGAAACAGATGCTCTTTTTTTCTTGTTATATAGCTCTGGACTTTCTCTTTTGAATTTTGTTGATGTACCGATGTATGAGTTGAAATTTGATGGAGAGGCGCACGAACCTCGGATAACTTGATGGTGAGGAGCACGAACCTCATAAAATTAAATGGAGAGGCGCATGAACCTCGTATAACTTGATGGTGAGCCGCACGAACCTCGTAAATTAAATGGAGAGGCGCACGAACCTCGTATAACTTGATGGTGAGGTGCACAAACCTTGTAAAATTAAATGGACAAGCGCACGAACCTCGTATAACTTGTTGGTGAGGCGCACGAACCTCGTAGAGGGGTTACCACCTTTGATTACGCTTAAGAGGTGTACTTGCCCTATGAATCTCGCTGTGGAGGGGGTATCACCTTTGATTTTGCTTAAGAGCTGTACTTGCCCTATGAATCTCGCTGTGGAGGGGGTATCACCTCTGATTTCGCTTAAGAGGTGTACTTGCCCTATGAATCTCGCTGTGGAGGGGGTATCACCTTTGATTTTGCTTAAGAGGTGTACTTGCCATATGAATCTCGCTGTGGAGGGGGTATCACCTTTGATTTCGCTTAAGAGGTGTACTTGCCCTATGAATCTCGCTGTGGAGGGGGTATCACCTTTGATTTCGCTTAAGAGGTGTACTTGCCCTATGAATCTCGCTGTGGAGGGGGTATCACCTTTGATTTCGCTTAAGAGGTGTACTTGCCCTATGAATCTCGCTGTGGAGGGGGTATCACCTTTGATTTCGCTTAAAAGGTGTACTTGCCCTATTAATCTCGCTGTGGAGGGGGTATCACCTTTGATTTCGCTTAAGAGGTGTACTTGCCCTATGAATCTCGCTGTGGAGGGGGTATCACCTTTGATTGCGCTTAAGAGGTGTACTTGCCCTAGGAATCTCGCTGTGGAGGGGGTATCACCTTTGATTTCGCTTAAGAGGTGTACTTGCCCTATGAATCTCGCTGTGGAGGGGGTATCACCTATAATTTCGCTTAAGAGGTGTGCTTGCCTTATGAATCTCGCTGTGGAGGGGGTATCACCTTTGATTTCGCTTAAGAGGTGTACTTGCCCTATGAATCTCGCTGTGGAGGGGGTATCACCTTTGATTTCGCTTAAGAGGTGTACTTGCCCTATGAATCTCGCTGTGGAGGGGGTATCACCTTTGATTTCGCTTAAGAGGTGTACTTGCCCTATGAATCTCGCTATGGAGGGGGTATCACCTTTGATTTCGCTTAAGAGGTGTACTTGCCCTATGAATCTCGCTGTGGAGGGGGTATCACCTTTGATTGCGCTTAAGAGGTGTACTTGCCCTAGGAATATCGCTGTGGAGGAGGTATCACCTTTGATTTCGCTTAAGAGGTGTACTTACCCTATGAATCTCGCTGTGGAGGGGGTATAATCTATAATTTCGCTTAAGAGGTGTACTTGCCCTATGAATCTCGCTGTGGAGGGGGTACCACCTTTGATTTCGCTTAAGAGGTGTACTTGCCCTATGAATCTCGCTGTGGAGGGGGTATCACCTTTGATTTCGCTTATGAGGTGTACTTGCCCTATGAATCTCGCTGTGGAGGGGGTACCACCTTTGATTTCACTTAAGAGGTGTACACTCCCTATGAATCTCGCTGTGGAGGGGGTATCACCTTTGATTTCGCTTAAGAGGTGTACTTACCCTATGAATTTCGCTAGAGAGATGTATAAACCTTTTTTTTTTTGAAGAAAAAAGAGATTTGGTGCGAGGATGAAAACTGGGCTTTGATGCCAGGATGATAATTGGGCTTTGACAAGCTCGAAACAGATGCTCTTTTTTTCTTGTTATATAGCTCTGGACTTTCTCTTTTGAATTTTGTTGATGTACCGATGTATGAGTTGAAATTCGTGTGAGACCCTTTTTCGCCCCCTTTTTTTTCTGAAAATTCTGAACTTTTTACTGATGTACTTCTTGAATTCTCGTTGGAGTTTGCGATGCATGGTGTGCCATATTTCTCTTCTCTTTTCTTTGAACCTTTATGATGACGCATGTATGATGAGGCATCTATGATGACGCATGTATGATGACGCATGTATGATGACGCATGTATGATGATGAATGCATGATGATGCATGCATGATGATGCATGCATGATGATGCATGCATGATGATGCATGCATGATGATGCATGCATGATGATGCATGCATGATGATGCATGCATGATGATGTATGCATGATAACGCATGCATGATAACGCATGTATGAATGTATGAGTGAAAGTTCAAGTGAGACCCAAATATTTTTATTACCTTTCCCATTTCGCTTTAACTAATTCCACGACATCCTTAAAGAACAAACTCACACCCCATGAACCTGCCTGTGATGCTTATTATTTTCGGGAGGTAATTCAAAGAAAAAATAATTATTGAATAAAGCATAATACAATAATGTCAATTCCACTTTAAAAGCATTCCCTATCATGGAATCATTATGCATAGAATTTTTTACCGCGTCAGAATTAACCGGCAAAGGTAACTCCTCTCCATCCATTCTTGTGAGAATAAGTGCACCACCGCCAAAAGCCTTCTTTACCACATACAGGCCTTCATAATTTGGAGTCCACTTACCCTTGTGATCCTTTTGTATTGACAAAATCTCTTTTTTTAAGACCAATTCACTTTCTTGGAATTTCCTAGGATGTACTTTCTTGTCAAATGCCTTTTTCATTCTTTGCTGGTATAGTTGCCCATGGCATGCGACGGTTAATCTTTTCTCCTCAATGAGATTAAGTTGATCAAATCGGGTTTGAACCTTATCCGCTTCTTCTAACTGGGTTTCCGTTAACACTCGTAATGATGGGATTTCTACCTCGAAGGGTAGTACTATTTCCATTCCATATACCAAAGAAAAAGGTATTGCCCCAGTCGATATGCGTACCGATGTGCGGTAACCGAAGGTACATTCCTCTTGATATTTTTTATTAGCGGCCTTGACTGTCCCATTCATCTTTGGACGACGATGGGAAGTTTGATTGTTCAGGTTTGCGGCAATGAGAAATTGTCTTTAAATCATGATAGTTGACATGCATTTGCTCATTATAGTCCTTCTTCAACACGATACTTGCCACCTATTGGGAGTATCTTGCCCCAACTAAGAATCTCGCATCGAACTGCTTTTGTACTTCATCTTTGATTCTGAAGACATTCTGGCTTGAGTAGTAACTCGTGTTGAACTCTTTCTTCGTGCTAGTGTCAACTTTTACCTTTTTTCTCTCGCTTTCTTCTCTTACACTAAAGATTTCAACCTCTCCTTGATGGGGTTTTATTTCTTTAGAATCTTGCTTCACAAATATCATTAACTCTGGAGAGGGTTCCGGGTCAGTCATAATCATCTTCCATGTTATTGATAGGGTGTTCAAAATTAGGAAAAACAACATTATTGTTTTCAAAACATTCATTGTTAGATCCATGTTATTCGATTTTAAAAAAAAAAATATTTAAGACACGAGATGATGAAAAAAAAACAAAACAAACATGATTTAATGTTAAACCAAATGCAAAAGAAAGTGTCAACCCGTAAAACACGAACCCCAAGGCTCCGGGCAAAGTAGTGAGGTTAATTAAAAATGATTACATTTCAATAAGCATCACAGGCAAATTCTTTATCTTCCAGTTCTTGGGTTTGCAGATACTTCTTCTTCTTTATTCTCGTAGTATATTTGTAGGAAACTTCTGTCAATCAGATCTTGGAGAAAGCTCCTAAACCTGGTACACTCATTAATGATATGTTCGGCTCCTGGACAGATTCCACATGCCTCACCGAGGCCATCTCCACCCCTTAACAAACCCAATCTTATCAGCAGTTCAAAAATGACCTTTTTAGAACTACAAATTTTACTAACGTCCCGCACTAGCCTGTGTCGTCCAACCTCGATGGCATTTGTTGAGGTATTTCCATGCTCGGCAAGGGGATTGACTTCAACACTAGGTTTGTCTTCTTGGAACTTCAGCCATCCTGCATCAATTAGAGATTGTACTTTGAATTTAAGAGAGGTGCATCCTTCGGTCGAATGGCCAATGGCTCCCCCGTGAAAATCGCATCTCGCACTTGCATCAAAACTTTTAGGGTATGGAGGCTGTAAGGGTTTCATTGGACGAATAGCGGCCAAACCCTTCTTAAGGAGATGAGGTAACAAATCTGTATACATCATAGGAATGGGAGTGAAAATTTTCAATTGGTTCCTCCTGGCATTAGCACTTTGACCAACATTCTGATCTGGACCTAAACCAGCTCCAGGGCCCCTGGCATTAGCGTATTATGGTTGATAATATCCTGGTTGTCGAGGTCTCATTTGGGGACCAGACACTGTATTGTTCACATAAAGAGGATAACTCGGGCTTGGTTGATAGCTATGTGTGGGCGCATGACCTCCCCACATGGGTATTGCTGATGTTGCATGCACTCCCCCTTTTTTCTCTTTCCCTGGATTAAAAATATATTTCTTCGGAGTGGTGGCTTGAGATATAATTTTCCCACTTTTCAGTCCGATTTCGATTCTTTCGCCTATGATGATGATATCAGCGAAATTGGAAGACACGTTGTCAATCATATGCTCATAAAAAGGTGGTTGTAGTGTGCTTACAACCATTGCAACCATCTCCTTGTCATATAGAGGTGGTTCAACCTGCGCTGCCAGCTCTCTCCATCGTTGCGCGTATTCTTTAAAAGACTCCTCATCTTTCTTTGCCATATGGTGTAATTGTAACCTGTCTGGCGCGACATGCATGTTGTATTTGTACTGTCTTACAAAGGCATCCGCCAAATCTGTCCAAGAACAGATATGAGAGGATTCCAAATGCGTATACCAACTCAACGCTGCTTCAGCCAAACTATCTTGAAAGAAATGAATAAGTAGTTTATCGTCGTATGCGTAGGCAGCCATTTTTCGACAATACATGGTCAAATGGTTCTTAGGGCATGTGTTTCCCTTGTATTTCTCAAATTCTGGCACCTTAAACTTGTGTGGAATAGTCACTCCTGGAGCCAAACTCAACCTTGCCATGTCACCAAACTCGTAACTTTCAAACCCTTCTATGACTCTCAGTCTACCTTCTAGAACTTCAAGTTTATCCTTCGTTCCTTCTACGTTCGAATGCAAAGTAGCATCTTGTGCGACAATTGTGTGGGGAAGCTTGGACATTTCATTCAGCTTTGCCTCAGTTGTGTGGATAGGCCCCTGGGTACTAATGGGAAGTACATTGCTAGTTATGGGAAAAGCCAAAGAAGTATGCTCTGCCTTTGAATGATCTCCAATAGGCGGTGTGTAACCTGATGGTAAACCATACATTGGAAATGTGAATTGTGTGCCCACAGCGTCATGTACTGAAGTGTGAGCATTATCATCAGCCTTTGCAGACGAAGTCTCTCCTGCGATTTTCATGGCTTTCAACGCTTCTAAAATTTGACCGACTTGATCCTTTAGTTGACAAATATCGGCCTTTACAGTTTCACGTTCCTCTTCCCAATCTTCCATAGCTTTGGAGTTTGCTCGAGTCTTATAAGGATGTAGTGGAAGTTTCGCCGTTGTTTTTTCCTAAACTTTATACTGTTTTTATTAACTTGGATTAGATGAAAATGAATTATGCGAAAATGCAGAAATGATGCATGCTAAAAATAAACGGAAATCGCAGAAAAGTTGAAAGTGGTAAGGATTTAAAGGACACTGAATATCCACGTTGGCGTGTAATATGTGAATATGAGATACAACACACCAAAAGGATGTTGGTGTTTGGTAAAATAAGTATGGAGATATGTATCCATGAATGTCAAAGCTGCCCCAATTTTTAGGCATGGGTTTTGTTCATGATAGGGAACGGGTATGGAAAGGATTTACTGAAAAAGGATTGCCCCAAATGGTTTGATTTTCTTTTGCATGGCTAGTTAGGGAGTTCTCAAATAACACAAGCGAGAATAACATTGGCAAGACAAATATGCTCTAGTATATGGTAGCGTTATTGTTTGTTAGAGTCAATCTCTTTTCTTTTGGGGAAGGCTGGAAAATGAGTGTTTTCAAGCAATGCACACGCACATGTATCAACAGAAAATGCTATTGGTTATTTAAAATATTTGGTCGCAAAAACGTATGATAATAAATTATTCAAAATGTAATGATTTCCTTTTCGATGTTTTTTTTTTGGCGAAATGAAAATGATAAAACTTTTTGAGAAATATTTTTTTTTATATTTTCCTCTTATCACATTCGTTTGTTTTTTTTCAATAAATTGAATTTGAAGAAAACTATCAATTGGGCCCAATGGGCTTAAAAAAAAGTTCTTGTTACAGTGAAATGAAAATTAAGTTTGCCATTTTCATTTTTTCCTTGTGTTTTGAATTTTTGATTTTTTTTCAAAAAACAATTCTTTCTTAAATAACATGATGTCAACCTGACTTGTTAAAAAACATTTTTATTTTTATTTTTAAGACTCAAAATAGGTTACAAAGAATGATAATTTTTTTTTGATGAAAAAACATATCTTCCCATTAAATTATGATTGCCTTATTTTCGAAAATCTTAACTTAAATAAGTTGCTCCTGTTTTTTTTTCATTTTCAATTTTTTTTTTGCTAAAAAGATTGCTTGCGATCACTTTGAGATAATGTCCCTTATAAACTGATTTTTTTTTATGGATAAAATGGATGATAGAAAATGATGAAGAAGAAAACTATTTTCACGATTTTATGTTAATAAATGCTTCAAAAAAAATGAAAGTTTTATTAATTCATTTGACTAAAAAGTGTTTATTTTTCCTTATTAATTTATTCATTAAAGCATGATATTTTTGTTCTTGTTTTTTTATTTAAATAAAAACATGACACATTTATTGTTATGTATAAAGAAAATGAAGGAAAAAAGATGAAAATGCTGCTAACGCATATGATGTATGAACATGTCTATGCCAAAAAATAATTAAAAGACAACATGTTTTTTTTTTCTTTTAATGTAGGTCCAATGTCTTAAGGTCTAAGCATTGTGTATACAATCTCACAAGGAAAGCTTCCTAAACCTAAAATCAAGGCCACCAAAACTATGGTCCTTTTCACAGCATTTTTCACAACAGTTGAGATGCAACTAGGTGTGAAATTACATGTGAAGAGAACAAACACTGGCTGGGATTCTCACGATAGCCAAACTGGAAGTAGTCCAGACGTGACACCGCTACGCAACCCCTCTAATTCTATGTTGCACTTAGACCCGGGTATAAGGTCCCACTCATGATATGCATAATAATAATAATAATAAAAATGAATATAAATTACCAAAATAAATAAAGACAATCATATATAATAAATAAAGGGAAAATAAATAAATAAAATAAAATAAAATAAAAACCACATCAATTTTGCACATTTAATTAAGAAGACCTGATTCTCTAGCATCCCTAGTGGAGTCGCCATCTGTCGCAACCGGGATTGCGACGGGACGACGAGCCGAAAAACAAACGGGTTTGAGAAATAGATTTGTGGAGTCGCCACCATAATTTATTATGGAAAAACTATGGAAAACCATAAAATAAGACATGGTCTACGAAAAGATATTTTTAGGTTCAGGAATCGGTTATGCGTAAGGAAGGTATTAGCACCCTATCGCGCCTGCCCAAAGGCAGTACCTTTAATTAAACGTATAAAGTTGACGTGGTTTTTCAAAATGTTTAAATTTCCCTAAAAAAATAAATAAAAAAAGCTATTAAGAAACAAAAAAATATTTTTTGTTTTATGAACCCGACAAGAATTGACCTTGGTCCTACGTACATCCATTTATAATGGACAATCAGGGAAATGAATCCGAAAAAAGATTTGGTTTAACAAGATTGACATCTTTTTTGGTTTTGAAGATTTTGTATTTTTTTATTTATTTAAGAATGGTGGGAAAAAGAAAGAAACCGACCATAGGCCGACACATACTTAAAAAAAACATTATTTGTGTGTAGGAAAAAAAATACCTTTAGAAAAAAACTTCAGAGTACAATAAAAAGAGAAAAAGAATGGTGTAGAGGTAACATACCTTTTTAGCTTTCAGTACTCTCCTCTTTCTTCTTTGATGATTGCCGTTGACAGAACCCTTATGGGTGAGAACCTATTTTTTTTCTATATTCTCTTTCTATTATTTCTGCATGCCTCTCTCTATTTTTTTTTTTATTTTTCTTTTTCTATGTTAGAGTGCGTATTTATATACACACATTATAATATTATGGAAATCTTGCCTTAATTGTGAATTAATTGACAATAAAACAAAATAGGAAAAAAATGGTCTTGGTTGCCAGAAAACAAATTAAGTAATATTCAAAACATTGATTATCATTATTGTCAGAAAATCATATTTTCCTCTTTAAAAACAACTGACGCAACAAATTATATTAATATACTATTTTAATTATTGTTTATAATTATTAGCATAATATTAATTCAAACTATTACCATATTAAACTAACATTTCAAAAAATATTGTGTTTGGTATTAAAGTTATTATTTTATCCCTTTTTACCCACCATTAATTATTATTCTCTTATTCTTTATTTTTAATTATTTACTTACCCGGACGAAATTGGGTGTTGACAAGCAGGCCTCCCCCAAATTTTTTCTTGTAATTGTTGTATAAATGGCGTAAACACAGCCTGTGTTCCACTCCATTCAAGATATAATAAAAAACTGACATTAATCCCTGCAAGCATAATACACCAATAAGTATTACATAATCAAAATAAATTTCTAACTAAACTAAAAATTTTAATGTACCTTTTGCTGATCCGAAATAAAGATCTACCTTTGACAATCTATGCCTCCAATATCATCAAGCAGCTATGTCAAAAACCACATCCATGTGTCTTTGCATTTTGTTTCTACCACAGCAAAAGCTAGTGGGAAATACTGGTCATTAGGGTCTCTTCCTACTGCAACTAACAATTGACCTCCATAACTTGTCTTCAAGTGACAATCATCTACCCCAATAAATGGTCTACAACTACCTAAAAACCCCTCCTTAAAACCCTCCAAACACATGTAAAATGACCCAAACCTTGGTGGCAAGGTGGGTTCGGGTTAATTGACCTTAATCTTGAAGGTCCCAGCCTTGACTCTTAATAACTCAGCCACATAGTCATAGAGACGACCATATTGTCGTTCGTCATCACCCACTAAACAATCCATTGCAATTCTCTTAGCTCTTCCAGCCTTCCAATGAGTTATTCCAACACTATATGACTTTTGTTTTTCATCTATGATTTGTTTCACTGTCATGCCTGCAACATTGACAAATCTGGCAACCAAAACCTGTGCAATCCATTCTACACTTGCACTTTTGCTACCAAAACCCCTTCCACACTTGTGCCCAACTAGAGTTTTGACTCTAAAGGTTTGGCTACTTCCTACCTTGCTAGCCATAATAAGAAAACCACACTCCTTCTTACAAACTGCTCTTACCCTCTTCAAATCATTCTTGACAAACTTCACTTCTTTTCCATTCAAAACGCTATGCTCCTGTAAGGCACTCTTAAAATGCTTCAAACACTTAAACTCCATTCCCAATCTAAAATTGAATCCCCTAGTCATATCTTCTGCTTTATACTTTGGAAAGTGCCTTTTATTCTCCCTAACATCCTCATCACTATCTACATTTGAGGACAAGTCTTCTGTATCATAAACTTCATTTATCTCATGCTGTCCAACCTCTTCGTTAATGACAAATGCCCCTTCACTATCTTCAAATCTGCTCCTAACACTTTTATTTTTCTTTTTCATTCTCTTCCACCTATCCAAAACTGGATTAATATTTCTTCTCTCTTCCTCCACTGTCACATTGTCCATCCCAAACCCATCATCAGCATTTTCCATTCTCTCCGCTCACTGTCATCAACATTTTCCACCCCTTCGTCCTCAAGAACATTGCCCTCTTCATCTTGTTCTTCATCTTCCTCTTCATCTTGCTCTTCATCTTGCTCTTCATCTTGCTCTTCATCTTGCTCTTCATCTTGCTCTTCATCTTGCTCTTCATCTTGCTCTTCCTCTTCATCTTGCTCTTCCACCATTTGTCCCTCAACATTCCCCTCTTCCTCTTGTTCTTCCACCATTTTTCCCTCAGCATTCCCCTCTTCCTCTTGCTCTTCCACCATTTCTCCCTCAACATTCCCCTCTTCCTCTTCGTCATCTACTAGCAAGTCTTGTACTTCAACATTTCCCTCCACCCCATCAATATCTTCTTCATCCATAACAACCTCTTCCTCCATCTCCTCTACTCTTATTTCCTCTACCTCCTGACCAAATGTAAGAAAAGTAATTTCCTCTGCCTGACTGGGTTGGCCATGTTGAACATAGATTTCAACTTCCTCCTTATTTGCCTCTGCATAGGTAGCCAACAAAATGGCTTCTCTATCATCTGTTAGTGGTCTGAGGTTGTTCATTGCCTTTTCTTTCGAACCCTTCCACCAAAGTTTGAACTCTCCACAGTACTTGAATTCTCTAACAAATCCCACCGCTTCAAAGTATGACCACATGTCGGGATCGATTCCCCTAATAACATGTATCTCTCCTCCCACATATTCTAGACCCTTGTTCTTCATGAACTTCCCCATATGATACAAACACACGTCAAAAACCATTTTTCCTACATCGTCAAATGAAAACTTCCCACATTAGACTGACAATGCACAACGCAATGCCCATTACACACACAATTGCTTTTCTTGTTCAACGAATCACAGAGAAAACAAATTAAACTTAAACTAAAAAATTACCTTGCTCAACGAACCACAGAGAATCGCATTTCTTCTTCAACGAACCACCTCAACGAACCACAAAGAAATCCCTTGCTTTCACGAACCAAACGCAAAGAATGAATGTAACGTCCCGGCAACTCACAGGGACCATCGACTGCCCCCACAGATCACCACCAGGCTTTCCAGTATGCTTTGTCCTCACTCGCACACTTTCTGGGAAAACTTCCCAGAAGGTCACCCATCCTAGAATTACTCCAAGCTAAGCACGCTTAACCATGGAGTTCTTATGGGCTAGGCTACCGAAAAGCAAATGCATTTTTGGTGATATGAGTAGTCAAATCAATTCCTTTAAGCTATCCTTCAACTGTATAGTCCCATACCTACACAGTCTCCAGATCCCTCTCATTCCGGTGTATGCTCGATTCGTCCATGTACCCCTTCCACCCGAAGCTGCCAGGAGCCGCTCCTTGTCTGTGCCCCCTGCACCATGCTTCTTGCACCGGCGTCACTCCCCGCCCTCGTCTCCTTGCCCGGGTGTCACATGCCCACCAGCTTTTGCTCTGGTTCGTCCTCGAATCACACCGTACTGGGAGAGGCTAGGCTCTGATACCATCTGTAACGCCCCGGCAACTCGCAGGGACCATCGACTACCCCCACAGATCACCACCAGGCTTTCCAGTGTGCTTTGTCCTCACTCGCACACTTTCTGGGAAAACTTCCCAGAAGGTCACCCATCCCAGAATTTCTCCAAGCTAAGCACGCTTAACCATGGAGTTCTTATGGGCTAGGCTACCGAAAAGCAAATGCATTTTTGGTGATATGAGTAGTCAAATCAATTCCTTTAAGCTATCCTTCAACTGTATAGTCCCATACCTACACAGTCTCCAGATCCCTCTCATTCCGGTGCATTTGCTTTTCGGTAGCCTGACTCATAAGAACTCCATAGTTAAGCGTGCTTAGCTTGGAGTAATTCTGGGATGGGTGACCTTCTGGGAAGTTTTCCCAGAAAGTGTGCGAGTGAGGACAAAGCACACTGGAAAGCCTGGTGGTGGTCTGTGGGGGCAGTCGATGGTCCCTGCGAGTTGCCGGGACGTTACAATGAACACATGAACCACAAAAATGCACGCGCAGATGAACCACGAACCAAACCCAAAGAAAGAACAACAACACCAACATGAACCGTAACTGATTTTGAGTACCAATTTCATTCTAGATTAAAGAGGAATCAGTTCCATCCCTAGATCACTTAACACACGTCAGCAAAAAACCAATTACACGTGGACAGAGACGTTAGACACATCAGCACATTTTTAACGGTGTTAGTTTTCGAGGACTAAAACCAAAGTTTCGAAAAGAATGAGGACCAAATTGTACCTTATTTTGAAAGAGGGACTAAAACCAGAAACAACCAATAGTTTAGGGACTAAAAACATATTTAACCCAATTAGGAAATTTTCTATGTGGGTGAATAATAATATTCATTCTGTCTGTTTACATATTAAACTATCCATTGACACTTACCTGGAAAAAAGAACGGAAGAGTCCTACAAATTTAGCACACACTCACCATCACAGTTTCAATGTTTTGTTTTTACTTTTAGCGGACCAAAGGTTTTCCCGGACATTGCTTCAACTTCATTGGTAATGAGGAAGAGGAAAATGTACCCAAAATATCAACTTTCCTTGTTTTTAGCTCATTGTTATCTTTTCTTCTTCAGACATTACGTTAAAGAATATGCGTGGGAGTTATTTCAATTATTAGTTTAAAGAAAATCCCTGGTTCCTATTCAAATTTTATCTTTAGTTTGTGATCATAAACTTTAATTTTTTAAATAATTGAATTATAATGTTATTTTTACTTCATTATGATTTTAACATGTTTGTAAAAATTATAGTATAAACATCAAAATATTTTTCAATTATTTCTTATGAAAAAAATAATGGTGTAAAGAGACTAAATTTTGCCAGTATAACTTTTACCAAATATTTCGAGGTCAACAACTTTGTATAAACTAAGATTGATTTATTATAAATTTAATCCTTGAAGATTAGAATAACTAACATATTTTACTAAAGTGAAATTGATATGGCTTCGCGCAAAAAAGAAAGGTCATTTTTACTATTTTCTTCACAAATGGGACTTCGTAATTGAAAAATTCAAGCTTTAAGTAAATTTTCTTTAATGTGGTTAATCAAATCTTTTTTTACCTAATTTCAAAATTATTTTATTTATCAGTAATATAAAATATATATTTTTTAGAACAAGTCTTTTTAAACAGTAAAAATGTAAAAGTCCAAAATAAATGTTAAATAATAGTTAAAAACATTATTAATACGCTCATGTGTGTCCATTTTTACCTTATAGTAATTAAAATATAAAAATTAATTTTTTGAATTAATATTAAGATAAAAAAATATTATTAAAATTATCA